>NC_080767.1:34174588-34304588 GCF_020826845.1 Diceros bicornis minor | reverse complement strand
CCGCCTCCTAGAATGCCCTCCCCAAAAATCTTCACAGGGCTGACTCTTCGGCTCAGAGGACGCCTTCTCAAAGAAGCCATGCCTGACAACCCAGTCACTTGCACACGACTCTGGAGACTTTCTGAATGGACCCTGTGGAGGTGTTGATTGACTATCCCATCCACTGGGAGAGAAGCTCCACGAGAGTAGAGATCTGTCTGATTCACCAATTAGCCCTCCAATGAGAGCAGTGCCTGGCACAGAGTTGATGCTCCACAAATGAGTGAATGAATGAATAAGTGAATGAATATAAACTCTGCTACAGACAGATGCACGCATCTTCAGCCTCTTCTTGGAGAAATGCACTGTTCATGGCCTCGCACCCTGCCGGTGGTCCACCACTACTGGTTGAAAGAATGGATGACGACTCGGGGACGTTGCCTTTGCCTCTGCCAGGTGGGTCAACCACATGCCAAGAACAAGGAGAAGGATGCTGCCCACACGCCAGGCCCGGCACGTGCCGTTGCCTCAGCCACCCACACGACCTGCCCTCCTGCATCCGACTGAACCGCAGCACATTCAGCCAATCAGCACGCAGCGCCACCCGCATCCCCACAGGCCACTCCCAGGGGTGCCCGTGTCCACCCTCCGTCAGCATCAGGGTGGCCGCTATGGAGGGAGGGGAGAGTGCCCTTCCTGAGGAGCCAGGATCAATGGCAAGAGCGAATTAGCCGTGCTGAGTGACTAATGGGGAAATAATCAGGTTATACACATCACAGAAATGTCTGCACGCCAGATAGAGCACTGGGTTTATGGGGAAGACAGGAAGCTTTGGTGGGTCTGCACAGTGGTGAGAGACTGCACCGTCACCCCCACCCTTGGCGACTGTGTCTGTGGATAATTATTAGGAGTGGCCTCATGGGGTTGCTGGAGGATGTGATGAGAACACGCATGGAAAATCTTCACCACTCCATACGTGTCAGCTCCTGATATAGTGATTAAGCTACCTTGCCCCAAGTACCCATCCTTGGGGTCCCCAATGGCTGTGGGGACCCCTCTGCTGAGGACCCTGCCCCACCCTCACCACTGTCCCCAGGCTCTGGGTGTGAGCCAGGTAGGTACCGTCATTCCCATTTAACAGATGAGGGAACCGAGGCTCAGTAACTGGCCTGAGGTCCCACAGTGGGGGAGGCCCAGGACTCCTGAGCCATCAGTGGAACAATGGGAGGGACCAGGGGGCTGGTCCAACAGAGTCCAATTCAGAGCCTTCTAAGGTCACAGTCAGTCTGGGCAGAGGTCAGCCCAAGGCAGAGAGGGGCCAAGTGCGAGGCTGGACCAGGTGGAGGATGAGACCCGACGTTCCAGCCTTCTAGGAGGTCAGCCAGAACTCGGCGGTTGGTGAGACCAGGGCGGGGTCCGGACAGCACCAGGAAAAGGGCTCAAGGCAGCCATCCTGGATGGAGCCCTGATTACGTGCGATGTGCGGTGCCGAGAGGCTTACAAGCCAGATCTCGTTGGATTCTGGCCCTCGCCCAGAGAGGGCTTTGCTATCGTCATGCCCCTCTTGCAGATGAGGACACTGAGGCTCAGAGAAGAGATGTGGCTTGCCTAAGTCGCACAGTGGATGCACAGGAAGCAGCAGAGCGGGTTCTGAACTCGGGTCTGAGGGACCCCAGGGCTCTTGCCTTTGACAGTAGTTGATGCTGGTGATGCAGAGGACAGCGACAGGCAGGCCGGACTCAAAGCCCAGCCCAGGAGATGACTTTTCCCTTGGGCATGAGTCTGAAGGTCCAGGTGGACCCCATGGGTTCAGCAGTCCTCACGTGGCGGGGCTAATGGGGATATTCACAACAACAGCAGCTGTCAAGCATCCAACACACAGTAGGCACGCAGGAAATATCCTGTGTTACCACCACTCTTTTTTTCCTTTCCTTTCACCTCTGATCAGTATAAGCTGGGGCCAGTTCCAGGTTCTAATTCCAGTGGAAGGAGGCCAAGTAGGGAAACCGAGGCAGGCGGCAGTTATTGAATGTGGCAGAGTCAACCCAGACTGGTTTAGGAGGTGGGGTGGGGGGTGGGGAGGTGAGCCGACTAAGGCCTCCCCCTACTCCTCCCTCCACCGCTGGCCCTGGGCGCTGGCTTGGGTGCCAGTGTGAGTGCGGAGGCCTGGTGTCCCTGCTGCCCTCTCGATCAGAAGTCACTATTCAGATCCTGCCACCAGTGCCTGCCCCCGGGCTGGACACTGGGGACACAGGAGTGTCAGACCCAGACCCCCACCTCCAGGAAGTCCCAGACTGGTGGGGGAGCCAGAGGAGAATCAGGGTGTCTGCCTGGGCACAGAGTGGGCTTCATCACTGCCAACGGCCCCATGGGGCATGGTGGGTATGCAGGCAGGCTCTGATCCTAGCTCCTCAACTCACCTTGGGTGACCCTGGGATGTCCATTCGCCTGTCTGTGCCTCATCTTCCTCACCGGCAAAATGAGGATAGCATTGGTACCTCCTCGTGGGGATGTCAAGAGCATCCAGCCAGCTGCCGTCAGGCCAACACCAGGCTCAGCTCTGCTCCCCAAGGGCAGGCATTGCCATGATTTGGGTTGTTCAGACCCATTGCACAGAGAGGTAACCCAAGGCTCCGGGAGCACGGTGACTTGCCCAAACCCACCCAGCTCCTGAGTGACCCAGGCGGCTCTGAGGCCCCCAGCTGTGAGCTCCTAAGGGTAGGGACCTCCTGTCTTCTTTATTGTTGAACTCCATGCTCAGCCCAGGGAGTGGGCAGGGAAGGGATGGGGAAGGCAATTGAGATGGGTGATCAAGAATTTCACTGGGGAAATGGGGAGGACGTTATAGGCATGAGGGAACAGCATGGGCAAAAGAAAGGAGATGTGGAAGAGACCACTGTGTTCAGAAAACTGGAGCCACCTCCTGGCTGGGAACCAGAGGCCAGTGACAGAATGTTAGTTCCGGCCAGTGGCGTGCTGGTGGTGCACTAGTAAATGCTTAACAACCGGCTCTCTTTAACGAATGAGATGGGAGAGGGTAAGGAGGCTCTGAGTTGTAGCATTTGCCGGTTTATATGGTGTAAATTCTCCCACCATGGCTGATTTCCAGCTGCCAATGCAACATCAACCAGCTCACAAAATTCCTGAGAATTGAACAACCGGCTCTTGTGAGCCAGTACGGGCAGGGGAGCCTGGGGGAAGTTGGGGCCCTCCTCCTGGGGCCGCCTGCCTGGACCTCACCTCTACTCACACGTGGGAGGCTGCTTCCGGCAGTGATGCCTCTGTGGGTTTCAGCTTCCCACCGGAGCAACGGGCTGGTAGTTCCTAGGCAGAGGCACGTCCGACGAGGCAGGTCCAAGTCCAAGTGCAGTGACATCTCTATCTTCACGCCCCTCCTCATCTCCACCTGGGGCAGAAGTAGGGTGATGGGCTGTCAGAGGGAGGCCAGAGCCCACCCATGCCCTCTTCCCACCCTCTATCCCACCCCCCAACTGGGGAGCCTCGGGGCCCAGCCGAGCAGGTGGAGGCAGGGTCACCTTGAGGGGAGTTACTGGGGCCCGGGCAGAAGCAGGAAGATATTATGCACCGAAGGCCACAGCTGAGGACACTAATCTGAACAGACGTGGAATCAATGGGAATTTCTATTTAGGGAGGAAATCAATAGGAATCTCAAGGTAGGAAAAAGAGGAATTACCTTTAATTGGAGTTCTCGTCCAGTCTGGTCTCTGGTAAGGCCAGAGTTTACCAGGCCTCCGAGGGACATCCAGACCAGAACCCCACCCTGCCCTGGCCCTGCCTGGTGTACTCTTCACCAGGTAAGAGACCCTTCTCTCACACAGCCCTTGTGCCTCTGCTTGGGAGGCCAGGGTTGAATAGGCAAGCAGGCCTCTGGAATCAGGGGCTCAGAGCGTCATTTCCTTATCTGTTGGGTGGGGACAGTAGGAGCACTTGCCTCATCAGTGAGGAGCAAATTCCAGACGTGTGAGGCACAGAGAGGTTAGACAACTTGCCCAAGGTCACACAGCTAGGAAACAAATGCTGGGATTTGAACCCAGGCCAACCTGGCACCAGAACCTGGGCTCTAACCACTGTGGTCTGTTGCCCCATAAGAGGTGTTCAGCCCTGCTAGATGGGGCCCAGACTGTCCACATCCTGTCTGGGGGAAACCAGGTCATTGGTGGTAAGGGACTAGGGCACAAGGGGCCTACCCAGGAGAGAGCAGGGTAGGTTCAAGCCACGTGGGGAGGGCTCTGGGACCGGCTGTCCCCATTGCCATCCCCCAAATGCACACATGCACACACAGACATCCCCTGGGGCCACGTCCCCACAAGGAAAAGGACGCTTTCAGAAGGAGCCTAGGACCACCCAGATTCCCAAGCAGACCCCACTGGAGGGCAGATCTGGCCGCTGAGCAGTGCCTGGCAGAGGCGGCAGTGTGGAACCAGGGAGCCCACCCGCCTCCCCAGCAATGGCGGCTCCACCCCCGCTGGGGCCCAGCTGGGAGCTTGATCCTAGGCCCGGGAGCACAGGGGGGAACCCCCCCAGGCTGAGGGTCTACTATGTGCCAGGCTCTGTGCTGGGTGCTGTTCTGTGGTCTCCCTAGGTCCTCCCACATGCCCTGTGGGAAATGAAGGACTGTCACCCCAGAAACAGAGCTGGGGAGCAGGGGAGACGAGGGCCAGCCCTCCAAAAGTAAGATCCCTTCTAAGTTCTTAAGACAATGTGTTGGTCTGATGACTGTTCAGACTTTGATAAAAAAGACTTAGAGGAAGTTGAGGGGGAATGCACAGCTGAAACCACAAGGGGAGGTGGGGGAACGAGTCTAGAAGGAGGTCTCCTTTATGTGTTTGCCCCCCAGGCCCCACATGCTTCCCCCCATGGAGACCCTCACTTCGCCTCTCTGTTTTATTTTGCAGATGAGAAAACCAAGGCCAGAGGGGAAAGGGGCCTTGCCCGCCATCACGTGGCTGGAAGGAGGCAGCAGGATTTGAGCCCAACCAGCTCTCCCACAGCCCACCTTGCCTTCCTGGGCCCGGATGGTACAGCGGCCTGGGCTCCAAGGGTCCATGGTGGCAGAGGAGGGGAAGAGACAGGCATGGAGAGTGGCTGAAAATTAAGCGTCAGGAATATCTGTTCAGAGCCCAGTGTGGCCCCCAAGGAGACCTGGAGTGCTGGGCAGGAAAACTGAGGCAAGTTGATGTAAGGACAGAGCCAGCAAGGCAGATACCCAGTGCTTGGAGGCGTCCCCCTACCCCCACTTCCCTTACTATTCCAGCCTGAACCTGCAGGGGGCGCCAGGGACACAGGGGCCGTGGACCGGCTGTGGAGCCAGGCAGGGGCTGGAGCTCTGCCTCGGCCGCTTACGCGTGGGGTGACCTTGAGCAAGCGGCTTGACCTCCCTGAACCTCAGTTTCCTCATCTGTGAAGAAGGGGAATCAACTCTTCCATACAAGTTGTTGGGAGGATTAGAAAAAACATGAAATGTACCGTGCTGTCCCTGAGGAAGGGCCTAAGGGACGTTTGCTGGAGAGAACAGGTCCCTGGACAGATGGACAGACAGGCGAGCATGGCTGAGTGGATGAGGAATGACCACGTCCTGCCCTGACCAGCCAGCCTGGCAGAGAGTTCCCCAGCTGGCAAACCAAGAGACGCAGTTCCCGGAGTGGGACCCCCACCTGCCCAGGGGACGCCTCCACCCAGGTTGTGGGGCACGTGGTCTGAGTGTGGGCGCTTGTGCTCACCCTGGGCCAGGGCATGGATCTGGGCTGACAGCCACTGTCCCCACCCCTAACATTCCTCACTCTTCCTTACAACACAAGCAGCGCAGCTTCCGCTGCATTAAAACAAAGGAAGCGCCATCAATGGCAGATAGCCGGCTTCCCAGGCCACGCACGAGCTCTCATGACCAATCCAAGGGAGAATGAAGGCCTGGCGTCCAAGTCCACCTGTCCCCCTGCTCAGGCACACTGGGGCCAGCCCATTCTGGGGGAGCAGAGGCCCAAACCCAAAACTAACCTAGGCTGAGGGCCCGAGCAGGAGACATCCTGGGGATGCTGAGCCATCAACACCACTGGGCCACTCATCCTGGACACCAGGCTCTTTATCTCATTCTTCCTCTCGAACCTCAGGACGACCCGCAGGTGTGGATTCTGATCCCTGCGTCATAGATGAGGAAACTGAGGCCCAGGGCAGGAAGGAGCTTGTCCGAGACCTCGTGGGCCCTGGTCTGTCTGATTCTGCCCTCCATACCACTCCATATGGTCAGGGGGCCTTGGGGTCTGCGTCCAGCCCTCCTGCGCCCAGGCACGTGGGGAGTCAGCCTCCTTGTTCCCTCCTCCCCACCCGGACCTGCCAGGGTCTCAGGCAGAGAGCAGGCCTGGCCGAGTCCCTCTCGGGTCAGCAGGGCTCAGCTGGAGCTGCAGGTTATTGGAGGCTGCCAGGCCCTGCTCATCTCATTAAGTACAGGAGCGGGGTCAGCGCTTTTACAGGCCCCATAAAGCATCGCTCGTGGCTGCTTCACACAGCTCACCCTGGCAAGCTGTCCCTCCCTGGGCGGGGAGGACGGGTTTCTTCTTTAAGGAACTAATCTCCCAGACTCATAAAATCACCAGAAATGCCACAGGGGTCTGTGCCCTGAAAGATCATTACAGGGTGACGCCTCCGCCCTAGAGGTGGGGGTGGGGGGAGCAGCTTCCGCTCACAGAGGCCCCGAGCTGATCTGTGCTCACAGGGCCAGGCACTGTGCAGATGAGCACTTGGAGCCCATTATCTCATTAGGGCCTCAAAACAGTCCTACAGTGTAGACAGTGTTGTTAGCCCCATTTTACAGGTGTGGAAACAGAGGCTGAGCCATGCCTGGCCAAGGTAGAGGCAGAGCTGGGATTTGAACCCAGAGCTGAGCTCCTATGGGCCCCCTGCTGACTGCAGCCCCACACTGCAGTCGGAGCCCCACTCTCCCGCTCTAGCGAGGAACCCCAAATGCCCCAGCGCCCCCTGCTTGTGGCATAAATGAGGCCACAGTAGCAACAATACAAGATTCTTGCTGGTTCCCAGCCCTACCTGCGTGTCGCAGAATCTCACCAACACCCCAAGACGCCCAGGTCTTTCCGGGAGTCTGGAGAGGGTGTCTCATATGGGCTCAGAAGCCTGTCCACGGAGGTCCCTCCCCCTGGTCCCCACGTGGATGTCCCCAGTTGGCCATCACCACCAGGGCAGGGCAAGTCCCCTCCCGTCCTGTGCTTCTGCTACTCTGCTCCTCACAGACGGCACACCCCCTCTGCCACTCTGAAGGGGCAGTCTCCCCACCCCAGCCTTCCAGGGCCCCGGACCACACCTCTGAGCGTGGATCAAATGCCATCCTCTGGACTGGGGGCCAGTGGAGAGCTCTGGGTCTGTGGTCTGGCAGTTCTGCTCTGGGTGGGATCACAGCCCCCACAACCACCAGCTGTGTGAACCCCCACGGACCTCACTTGCCTCATCTGTAAAATGGAGGCAGCCGTGAGGAAGAGGCCAGAGAACCCAGGTCACGCACTGCAGGGGCCTGGCGCACGGTGCCTCTTGGCAAAGGCAGTGTGGTTCCCACAAGGTGGTCATCCTTCTCTTCCCCTCCCTCCCACCCAGAACTCCTGCAAATACAGGGGGTCCCCAGCCCTGCATGCCCCTCGGACACTGCTCCACAGGAGATGTCCTCGGGCCTTTTCTTAAGCCCCACAGCTGCCACCCACCTACCGGATGTGACCTACACCCCCTCCCCACCCCCCAACATACACATCCCCCACTGCACCCCACCCCAGTCCGGGCGTGGCAGGAAGGGAGGAGGGAGAGGAGGCCATGGCCTGGGAGTCACACCTGAGGCCTTAAGGTCTTGAAAACAAGGGTACCCCAGAGATAGGGGGCAGGCAGTGATGAGGGGGTGTCACCCTCACTTTCTCAGTGTAGAAAGTGCTGGAAACACTAGTGGGCTGATGCTGCCATAGGTGAGGGGCAGGGGCAGGGGGCAGGGACCATAGTATGTATTTCAAAAGCTCAGTTACCGTACTGTGGGATACATGCATACCCTGTGCTCTCACCACACAAGTGCATGCACACACACACACACCTACACACACAGGGAAAGGGCCTGGAATCCTCCATGGTCCAGCTTCTCTCACACTTTACTCCCTAATGGGCAACTTGAGGCACACCTGTTCCTAGAGAAAATCTGACCCAGAACATCCTAAAGCTCAGACTTACACATGTGCCTCTGACACAGGTGTGCTGACACGTGTACCTGGGTGGACAGCCGTATACAAGACCACAGACAAACAGGTGTGCACTGGTGCAACACGGGGTGAAAGCATGCACCTCTCCTAGGCAGGGACATGCACACACAAGCGTGCACACGCAGGCACACATACACAATTCAGACCCCTGAACCAGCGTGCACGCGTGTGCACTCCCGTGTGTGTGGAATGCAGGGCGAAGGGAATATCCTAGCTCAGACTGCCCCTCCCTACATTATAGGTGAGTTATCTGGATGCTGCTGTTCCTGCCTCCCACCCCCATCCCCGGGGAGCCCTTTGGTGTGGACTTCTTCTGAGCCCTTGAAGCTCCTCAGGGGGCTGTGTGCAGCAGGGAAGTGGGGTGCAAATGGAGCAGCCCCTCCATCTTGGTGACACAGATTGTCTGAGCCCAGCACACCATCAGCACTGTGCCCATCCAGGCCCTCCAGGTCCTGGAGCCCACATGGCTGGCCAAGCAGCCATCCTTGTGCCCTCTTGGTGGGCAACCAGAGGATGGGCATCCCAGAGGGCAGTGGGGTGACTTCTCAAGGAGAAGGGAGGAGGAAAGGTGATGGGGAAAGGGCGGCAAGAGAAGGGAAAGAAAAAGAGGAAGGAGGAGAAGGGGAGGCAGGGAGGGGGTCCACCAGGGAGGGGTGGGTGGCCATCTTTGGGAATAGGACATCCCCACCATCCCTGAGGGCCTGGGTAATTCACTTATTCTTGTTTCTATTGTTCATTATCTGGCTGTCACTCTTCCTATTTAGAAACTGGATCAGGGTAGCACACAATAGATGATGCTTCATAAGTGTTTGTTGAATGAATGAATGTGTGAATATACAGTTCTGAGCACTGTCTTCCACCCACCACCTCTGGATGCTAGCCAGCCTCCTCCTCCATCCCAGCAAACAGATCTTGCCCATGCCCTGACCCCCCATGGGGAGGATGATCTGGTGGCCTCACAGGGTGGCCTCCTGGAGGAGGAGATACTCTGGCTTGAAGAGAGGAGTCACAGATAGTGGTGTGCAGGATACACTGTCCCTCCAGACAGTTCCTCCCCCAGGGCTCTCCCAGGGCACCTACTCTCCATGGCAGTGAATCCTCTCCAGGTTGCAGTTACCACCCAAATCCTGACCTCTAGCCAGCTGCCTCACAGCCTTCCCTAGCCAGCCTCCAGGGCTTCTTTCCCTTTCCCCTAAACCTGCTCCACTCGCAGGCTCCCAACAACCACCCAGCACCGCCCTTCCCATCTCCCTAAAATCAGCAACAAAATAAGAATGTCTTCTCTCCCCACTCTATTGAACATTGTTTTGGAGGTTCTAGCCCAGGCAATTAGGCAAGAAAAAGAAATAAAAAGCATCCATACTGGAAAGAAAGAAACAAAACTGTCTCTATTTGCAGTTGACATGATCTTGTGTATAGAAAATCTTAAGGAATCCACAAAAAAGCTATTAGAGCTAATAAGAGAGTTCAACAAGGTTGGAAGATATAAGATCAATATACAAAAATCAATTTTATTTCTATACAGTAGCAATGTACAAACCAAAAATGAAATTAAGAAAACACAATAGCATCAAAAAGAATAAGATACTTAGGAACAAATTCAACAAAAGTGCAAAACTTATACTCTGAAAACTATAAAATATTGTTTAAAGAAACAAAGAAGACCTCAGTAAATGGAAAGACATCTTATGTTCATGGATTGGAAGACAATATTGTTAAAATGGCAATAATCCCCAAATTGATCTGTATATTCAATGCAATCCTTAACAAATTCCAGGTACCATTCTTGCAGAAATGGACAGGTTGATCATAAAATTCATATGGAAAGGCAAGGGAGCAAGAATAGTAAAACAATCTTGAAAAAGAAGAACAAAGTTGGATTCACACTTACTGACTTCAACACTTATTGCAAAGTTACAGAAATCAACACCGTATGGTACTAACGTGAAGATAGCCACACAGATCAATGGCATAGAATAAAAAGTCAAGAAATAAACCTTCACATTTACAGTTAATTAATATTAAATAATGGTGCCCACACAATTCAATGGGGAAAGAATATTCTTTTCAACAAATGGTGCTGGGACAATTGGATATCCACATGCAAAAGAATGAAGTCTGACCCCTACCTCACACCATATGCAAACATTAGCTCAAAATGGATCCAAACCTAAATGTAAGAGCTAAGACTACGAAACTCTTCAAAGAAAAACAGATGTAAATCTCGGATAGGCAATGGTTTCTTGGATATGACACCTAATGCACAGCAACCAAAGAAAAAAATAGATAAGGTGGACTTCATCAAAATGTAAAACTTTTGGTCTTCAAAATACACTCTCAAGAAACTCAAAAGAGAACCCACAGAATGGGAAACAATATTTGAAAATCCTATATCTGATAAAGGTCTAATGTCCAGAATATGTTTAAAAAACTCTTACAACTCAACGATACAAAGACAAATAACCCAGTTTTAAAATAGGCTAAGGATCTGAGTAGCCCTTTCTCCAAAGAAAATATACAAATGGCCAACAAGCACATAAAACAATGCTCAGCGTTATTAGTCATCAGGGAAACACAAATCAAAACCACAATGAGATACCACGTCACACCCACATAGGCTATAATCAAAAAGACAGAAAATAACAAATGTTGACAAGGATGTGGAGAAATTGTAGCCCTCATACATTCCTGGTGGGAATGCAAAATAGAAAACAGTTTGGAAAACAGTCTGGCAGTTCCTCGAATGGCTAAACATAGGATTACCATATGACCCAGCAATTATACTCCTAAGCATATACCCAAGGGAAATGAAAAAATATGTCCACACAAAAATTTGTACATGAATGTTCATAGCGACATTACTCATAATAGACAAAAAGTGGAAAAATCCAAATGTCCATCAACTGATGATGAACAGGTAAACAAAATGTGGTGTATCCATGCAATGGAATATTATTCAACAATAAAAAGGAATGAAGTACTGATACATGCTACAACATGGATGAACCTTGGAAACATTATATAAGTGAAAGAACTCCCAGAGGTCACATATTGAATGATTCCGTTTATAAGAAACGTTCAGAATAGGCAATCTATAGAGACAGAAAGTAGATTAGTGGTTGCCAGCGTCTGAGGGAGTTGGGGGAAATTGGGAGTGACTGCTAATGGGCACAGTGTTTGTTCTTGAGGTGATGAAAATGTTCTAAATTTGATTGTGATAATGGTTGCATAACTCTTTGAATATACTCAAAACCATTTAATTTTATACTTTAAATGGGTGGATTGTATGGTATGTGAATTATTTCTCAATAAAGCTCTTACAACAACCCCAAGAAAATATTGGGCACCACCAGCAAAAGAGCTGGTGAGTGTTCCAGGCCGAGGGATGTCAGATGGCTGGCGTGCATGACAATAATCTCCCTCCTGTGTCATGGCAGACATTGCTAATTATCAGAGCACTCTGCCCCCTAAGCCTAGGTGTGGCCCCAGGACACCATCCCACTGCTGGTTCTTGGTCTCAATCGCTGTGGCAGTTTTCCGGTTCCTGACATCAATCTATAATCTGGTACCTGACTTAAACTTTAGCTAATTCCTGGCTGTTTGCTCATCTCCCTGACAAGGCCGTGGGAATTGAGGTGAGCTCTCTCTGCCCCGGAGCCTGGAGACTGGAGACCGGAGCCCGGTACACAAGGGCTGGGAGGGAGGGGACGAGTGAATGGAGTGTGACTACGTGAGCAGTGGGGACGCAGGAAGGGGCTCTCCTTCTGCATCCCACTCACCCGCCCACCCTGCGTTCAGCCTGCGGGATCGGAGAAGATGCCTACCCATGCTGACAGCTGAGACTCTGGGCCAGGGAGGCCCCGCCAGCCACGAAGGCCTCAGTGCTTTCGGGAAGCTTGGGGTGGGTGTCCCAGGGGTAGAGATGGGACGCCAGGAAAGGCTGCAGTCCCTGGACGGAGACCCACGGCCAACCTGGCCTAGCAGCACAGCCACCAGTTTCCATCTATGCAAACTGGACAGCGCAGGCTGGGACAGGAGTTAGAAGGATGCGGGCTAGACCCCGCCTTCCTGACCTCAGGTGGCCATGGAGGCCAGGGAGCTCTGAGGCCTGGTCAGGGCCACAGACAGGCAGGGGCGTGGACGGGACGACTGCAGAAACCTTGAGTCTGGAAAGTCAGAGGCAGCAAATTCAGAGCCTCCCAGGAGGAGGGCTGTGGGGCCTCCCGGGGCCCCCCTGCCCCACCCTCCAAGTGGATGCGCGGGCGTCCGGGTCTGCGGGCTCTGGGAGCGCTTGTCTGCGTGTGTGATGCTGGTCCCGGTGCCGTCCGCCCACCGCCCTGTCTCTGCGTTTACACTTCTGTGCAGGCATCCAGGTTTCCAGGTACACTCTCGGCTTCTCGCCGACGTGTGATGGAAGTAGCGACTGAGATGCCAGGTTTTAGAATCTCAGAGGCCTGGTATGAACTCTGCGAGTCAGTTTTCTCATCTATAAAATGCAGATGATAATACCTACCTCCCAGGGGTTCTGAGGACTTGATGTCACACTGCGAAGTGTCCAAGGTGTCCGGCCTAAGTGAGCCATTCACGAAGGTCAGCTGCTCTTCCTGAAGCCTGGGCACCTGTGTGACTTCTGTGTGACCCTGGGTGATTCTAGGGATTTGGGTCTCCATTTCTATGTGTCCCTGTATGTCTCTATGCATGCTTCTAGGAACCTCTGGGTGCATCTATGTGTGTGTGTGTGTGAGAGAGAGAGAGAGCGAGATCTGAGGCAGGCTGTCCCTATAGACTGGGGAGCTCAGTCTACAAGGCCCCATTGCACATAATTACACTTTAAGGGATATTTATTTATTCCGGGCCCCACTTACCCTTCAGCCGGAGTCTGTGGACAAGGCTTTCTAGAGCTCAGAAAAATGGTCTTGTACGCCCTGCTGCACACACACGTGCACACACCCACCCAAGGAGGCTGGAAGGCCAGGACGCCCCAGATCACCCACCCCACCCTACCTAAGCCCCTCCCATGGGCAAGGAGATATCAGTTTGGGGGACTCTTTTCCAGCTCAGGACCCCCTACTCCCCGCCCCCAGTTGGACAGACTCCAGAGGCAGGGGATGGACACAGTGATGGTCAGGGTCTAGGTCAGCACCAAGGCCCAGATCAGGCTCACCTGGAAACTGACTGGGATCACCCTCACCCCAGCGCTGCCCAGGCCTCTCCCTGCCTGTCCCCCACCCCAAGCCCCACCCTTTCCCACCCCGGCTGCCTCCATCCCAGCCCGTTTCCCTGACCCAGACCTCCTTCTTCCCTGTGACCCACCCTCAGCCCCAGGGGTCAGTCACTCTACCTTCTCATAGCAAACCCTAACCTCTCTCTGCCTTGTCCCCAAACCCCCTCACCAGGGTCTCCTGAGTCATCCTCTTACTGAGCGGGACTGGGGCCTGAATCTCAACCCCAAGGCTTAGCAGTCTGGGACCCTGAGTAAACTGCGACATCTCCCTTAGCCTCAGTTTCCTCCTCTGTGAAATGGGGATCTTTGGGCTGCACATAAAGAAAATTCAACTTGAATCGAGCTTAAGCTAAAAGGGGATTTTATTGGAAGGACGCTGGAGTCAAGGACATCATGGGATTGAAAAAGTGGAGCATCCAGGCCACAGGAAGGGAGGGACGATGCCAGGCCCGGGAGCAGCTGGACCAGAGATGAGGGAGTTGGCAGGACTCTGACTTCATCTCTCTCGGAATGTGGATTTCACTCTCCTCTTTTGCTGGGGTCTGGCTTGTGTCCAGAGTAGAAAATATGGGTGACAGTAGCCTTTTAGTTCTACATTTAAATCTTTCCCTTTTGACTTCATTAAAATTAAGAGCTTCTAGCCATCAAAAGGTACCATTAGGAGAGCAAAAAAGAAAGCCTCAGAATATATAAAGAACTCCTAGAAAGCAATAAGAAAAAACAGACAACCCAATTCTGTTAAAGTGGTCAAAAGATTTGAACAGGCACTTCACTGAAAAGGATTTCCAGACGATCAACAAGCCTAGAAATTTGCTCAACATCATTAGTGTCAGGAAAATTCAAAGTGAGACACCATGCCCGCACCCAGATGGCTAAAATGAGAAGAACTGGCAACAGCAAGAGTTAGAGACAATGTGGAGAAACCTGGACTCCCCTAGATGCTGAGCGGAATATAGGTCAGTACAACCACTTTGGAAAACAGTGTGGCAGCGTCTACTAAAGCTGGAGAGAGACAGACAGACAGACAGAACCAAGAAATTCCACCGCTGGCATACACCCAAGAGAAATGAGTCTTTGTTCCCACCAAAGGCATAGGAATGTTCA
Organism: Diceros bicornis minor; assembly: GCF_020826845.1. Taxonomy (NCBI): domain Eukaryota; kingdom Metazoa; phylum Chordata; class Mammalia; order Perissodactyla; family Rhinocerotidae; genus Diceros; species Diceros bicornis. Next base: position 34,290,020 of record NC_080767.1, on the reverse strand, counting down.
TAACAGCAGTGTTCATGGCAGCCCAAAACTGGAGACAACACAAATGTCTACCAACGAGAGAATGAATAAGTAAATTATGGCAGTTCATATAATGGAGTACTACACAGCAATGAAAAGGAACCAACTACTGTGACTTGCAATGACTTGGATAAGCTTTGAAGCACAATATTGAATGAAAGAAGCCAGACATAGAAGAATATATGCTATTCGATTCTTACACAAGTCCAAAAAGAGCAAAACTAGTCAATGGTGAGAACTGTTACTTGGGGAGGTTTTGATGGGGAAGAGAAACGAGGGAGCCTGCTGGAGTGCTTGTTCTGGGTGATGATTAGAGGGGTGTGAACATATGTAAAATTTCATCCAGCTGTCCACTGCAGATCTGCACCCTTTACTGAATGTAAGTTCAATTAAATAAGAAAGAAAAGCAAACCTTATCCTTCAGCCGTCAAAAGGTTTCCACCTGACTCTCTCGGGCCCAAGTTTGAAAATCCCAGAGAAGGGAGTCATTGGCCCAACCCAACGGTGCCAGGGGTCAGGACCATGGAATAACATGGCGGCCCATAGGATGGAGTGGGGGGAGGAGGAGCTGGGTAGATGCAGATGCTGTCTCCAGAACAGGGAGGGAAGGACAGACCAAAATACAGCAGTCCACTCCATTTCTCTGAGCCTTCGTTTCCCATCTGTATAGAGGAAATGGTACTTCCTGCCACAAAGGGTTGAGATGAGGAGTCAAGAGGCAACTGGCCTCAGGCGCTGAGCCTGGAGCCTGGATCCCAGATCCCAGCCTCTGCTTAACACAGGGTCCCCTTCCCTTCCTCCCTCTCCCCCACTCACCTCTCCTCCTTGGCTGCCCCTGCCCCTCTGGTCCCCCCGCCCTCAGCTCCCCTACTCTGCCCTCTGTGATCCCCAAAGTGAGGCCCCATCACCGTATAATTTCAAATTACTTGTAGCTTTAGTTAATTAAATGTAAAATCATCGGAATAAAATTATCCCTTCATTAGAAATTAACTCCCATTTCCGATCCAGGATAATGACCGGGCTCTCTCTCCCCCCCTTCTTCCAAACCACACACAAAATGGTCAGTTAAACTGAATGGGAAAAAAGTTTAACGACTGCACGGCAATCAAGCTTATTATTATTTAAGCACAAGCTATTACCATGTGCAATGAGGTATCGGCCAATAAATTATCTTTGAAAGAGTCAGTCCTTGTCTGAGCACAGCCGGGCTGAGGGCTGCTGCAGGGGAAGTTGTACGGGCCGCTGCCCCAGCCAGGTGAGCTGCCCAGGCCCGTGGAGGGGACAGTGGACCCCACTGGTCCTGTCCCTCTGGCTAACCGTGAGCCTGCTCTCAGGACCCTCAGCCAGGCGCAGGGCCTCAGGTCAAGATCTCGGGGTCACTGTGAAGGGAGCATGGTTGTCTCCATCTGACCCTCCAGCCCACAGTAACGGGCGGACACTCTGGCACAGGACAGAGATGGGGGCCTAAAAGGGGTCCCTGAAAATTAGGAAGGGGGCAGAGAGGAGAAGTAGGGTGTAAAGGGCAGGGAGGGGGATGAGGCAGAGAGAGACAGAGAAGAGAGAGGAAGAGGAGGGAAGACTCTTCAAGAGACCTGAAGAGAAGGCGTTTGAGACTGAGACTAGGAGATCAAGGGACAGTCAGAGAAACAGCGAGTGAAACTTGGAGCACACACGGCAGAAACAGAAGAGCCGAGGGCAGAAGGACAAGCAAGCCAGCGAGAAATAAGGAGACAGAGCAGGAGGGCACGTTTACCGAGCCTGCCGCCGGCTGGGGGCTGGCAGCCCGTGAGCCACTGTCTCCCACAGTGGGACCAACCCTCCCGATTTGTAGTGGGCTGAGGGTTTCCAGGATGGGGGACTTGCAGTGTAAAACTGGCAAATCCCTGGGCAAACCCAGGACAAGTCGGTCACCCTGCTCCTGGATCCTCGGAGCAAGTGCTGTCACCCCACTTCACGGCGGGGGAGACCAGGCTCAGCGGGGAGAAGTCATTTGTCCAAGACCACAGAGACAGAGAAGAGAGGAAAAGCCACAAGACACAAAGACAAATAAAGTGTCCCCTCACCTCCTAGTCTGTCCGAACTCCCCGCTTCCCCCACCTCTGCCTCATCCCAGCCCCCTCCCTGCCCTACATGCCTTAGCTCTCCTTTCTCTGCCCTCTCCCTAATTTTCAAGGACCATTTTCTGTCCCCAATCTCTGTCCTCTGCCAGGTATCAGCCCCTTGCCAAGGACTGGATGGAGGTCTGGAGAATCAGGTGACACACCGAGGCCCCGATCTCAGTGGCAGGTGGATGGGACACTTCTCAACAGGAAGCTCTCAGGGTCCTCAGATGGGTCCCTCCTCAGACCACAGGCAGCAAGGGAACCCTCCTCCCATGGGGCTTTAGGGGCCACAGACCTGGGTTCAAGGACTCACTGAATGACCTTAGACAATTTCTTGACCTCTCTACACTCCCATCTCCTTATCTGTAAGATGGGGTGCTAATGGTCCCGCCCCGTCATGGGGTTGTTGTAGGATTTTTTTGTGTGTGCAGGAGATCAGCCCTGAGCTAACATCCATGTTAATCCTTCTCTTTTTGCTAAGGAAGACCGGCTCTGAGCTAACATCTATTGCCAATCCTCCTCCTTTTTTTCCCCCAAAGCCCCAGTAGATAGTTGTATATCACAGTTGCACATCCTTCTAGTTGCTGTATGTGGGACGCGGACTCAGCATGGCCGGAGAAACGGTGCGTCGGTGCGCGCCCGGGATCCGAACCCGGGCCGCCAGCAGCGGAGCGCGCGCACTTAACCGCTAAGCCACGGGCCGGCCCTGTTGTAGGATTTGATGAGACTGGGTGGCTAAGTGCCCAGCGCAGAGCCTGGTACAGAGCAGCTGCCTTGGGGAAGAGACGGCCCCCCCAGACAGGGCAGCTGCCCCCTCCTGGGCATGGCCACCTCCCCCAAGACCCTTGGTGAGCCTCTCAGCCCCAGACAGAGCAAGAGGGTGAGCCCACAGGAGGACGCAAGCTGGGGCAAGGTGACAAGGGACCACAGCAGCCTGACTCCGGGGCCCCTGTGCCCCCATAAAACAAAGACCTTCATTTTGCATCTTACAAGAAATCCAAAATGTGCCCACTCGTCACACAGCTGATGCTCGAGAATACATTCTTGTGGAGTGCAAGTGTAAATGGACGCGTAAACTAATTCACCAGGAAGTCACTGCTTTCCAGGCGGCCACCAGGAACAGGTGTCGTTCCGCCCGGCGGGGACCACCGCCCGCCATAAACTTTCCGTCCAAGTTCCCCGCAGACAGTCTCCTTTGAAAGTCACCTCCATCTCTCTCACAGGTCAGCCGAGATTTAGAGATAGGGGCCGTGTGGGTGCCTAGATCTGCTATCTGCCCGTGAGTGATGGGGGACACATTCCCAGGACATGTTTACTGTCACCCCGCGCCCCCGGCCCGCTTTCCCGCCGTGCCATCCCCTGATAATTCACGGCCCGGCTCCCATTGGCAAATGACTGATATGGCCTTCACGGCGGGGCCTGCTGGTCACTTGTCTCAAGGAGACTGGGAAGGAAACTCAGACACAATATAAATGGGGCCCGTGGAGCCTCAAACACCTTGGAAAATTCCCCCGCCCGGACGCCGCACCGTTTTTAAGTAATAAAACCACAGAGAGATTACATGGCCGCCTGACAGCCTGCGACGGATGGCCGCCTGCGTGAACTTTTTACCTTCGGGATGGAGACCGAGAGGAGGGGAAGGAAAAAGAGGAAAGAACCACCCAGCCAGCGAGCTCCTTCCTTACTCCGGCTCAAAAGCCATTGCTGAGGCCGGGGCAGGAGCTGTGCTGAATACGTCCCCAACTCAGTTACCTGGAGGGACTCCGTCCTCACAGGGGGACCTCAGGCTCAGTTTCCCCATCTGGAGAATGGGGATATTCGTGACCAGTTGGTTAGTTTTCCAAAATCCAGAAGCAGCCCTAAAATAAACCTATCTGGGGTTATGAGTATAATCCTTGCTTTCATTCATTCATTTATTCTTTGATTCCACAATAATTTGTCTCCGTGCCAGTTTAGCACTGGGCGTGGGGACACGGGGCTGTCAGCGTGGGGAGACATGAGGCAGTCTCTAGGAAACAACTGAATGATCCTCAGGATACCACTCATTTGCCTTGGGACCTTGGGCACGTCACTCTAGCTCTCAGAGCCTCAGTTTCTCCATCTGTAAAATGGGGTGATAATGGAACCTCATTCAAAGGGTTGTGATGAGGAGGCAGGGAAATCCCACCTGAGATGCCCTTAGTGCACACAGTGCGTGGCACATAGTAGGTATGCACCAGGCCCAGCCATCAGTCCCCGAGTCCTTCTCTCTCAGAGGCTGGAGAGTCTTTATGCAAATCTGGCCTCTGGGAGCCCATCCAAAAGACCCCAAGTTCCCAAGCTGGGTATGAAACCGTGAACCTATCTGGACCAGAGGGCACAGGCTAGCGCCTGCATGGTCCAGCAGGATTTTCACTTCTTCCTAGGACAGGATCTCCTTGGTCCAGGATGCTGGGCTGTTAGTATAATGGACTCAGATTCTTGCTCTGTGTGGAAAAACAATACTAACAGGAGCTACCATTTATGGAGCAGCTGCTGTATACCATGCATAGCACTGGATGCTTCTAATGCGTTTTCTCTTTGTCGGGTCCTTAGTTCACCCCAGACGACAGGCAATCGTTGGTATGTTTGGACTAATCCAGGATTAAGGCTACTCAAATGGGAAAGGAAGACAATTTAACAGTAGGCCAAAGGCTTGATAGCATTCTCAGCCACAGCGACTTTATAATCCTACCCTCTTGGGATACTCTGTGCAGGAAGGAGGGCGCTGCAGTGGTGGGAAATCTCAGAGCCTGGGGCCAGCGGGACACCTTCCCTAGGGGATGCCTCGGTGTTGGTGGCTCTCAGAAGTCAGAGCTGGACAGCCTCCATGGCCCCTTGAGAGCTACTCTTCCTTCTCTGTCCTGTCCTGTGAGCCTTTGCGGACAGTGTCACCTCAGATCTCCAGCCCTCTGTCTGGCTGTCAAGTTCAGCCCATGGAGGCAGTGGCAGGTGGTGGGGGCAGGCATAGGAGGAGAGAGGGGAGGGTGTTTATCCCCCAGCTCCCTCCCTGCTGGGCCCCAGGTGGGCAGGGTCTGTGTTCCTCCTTCAGGGGGCACAGGTCCCATGAGGGATGCCTTTCTGTCAGCGGTGGCTAGGGGACTGCCCTCTCCGGGTTCCGGAGACCGCTCTTCCCCTGGTCTCAGCCTGGAGAGGAGACTCACCCCCGCTGTGGCAGCCCCGGTGCTTCACCATCCTCGCTGGCTTCCTTTGACCTACCTACCCCTTTCTAGGTAAAGCCTTTACAGAAAGCTCTTCAACTGCCTTAGGGACGTGCCTTGTGTCCTACCAGGGCTGGCTAGCCCACTTGGGTTGGTGCAGAGCTGAGAACAGAGCGAGGCTGGTGGCCATGAGCTCTGATGAGAAGACCTGTCTGGTTCATCATCTCACAGGGCCTGTCAATCCCCAAAGGCCCCCTGGGTGGGGCTGTTCTCAGACAGTGGTCAGTGGGGGCCCAAGGCTGAGACAGCAGTGAGGCTGCCCGCATCCCGTGTGCACAGGACCCCAGTCACACCCTTCCACGCTGTCGCCTAAAAACCCTCAGTCCTTTGAGGATCACGAGGGGAGCAAGGGCTGGTTGAGAAGTCAGTATGGCCCTGCGAGAGGGGACTGGATCAGGTCCTCAGACTGCAAGTAAGAAACTCATACAAACCAAAGTGAAGAAAACCATGGAATTTACTGGAAGGATAAAGGGGACCCTCCTGGAACCTAAAGGTAGGAAGTGCAGCCGGCCTGGTGAGGGACTGGAACCAGGGCTGAGAGAGCCGTGGGGCCGGCAGTTAGTCTCTCTCCTTCGGCTCATCCCTCCCTCTGTACTCCGCCTGTCTCTGCTGCCCTGCCACGTGCACCAAACATCACTTCAACTCAGGCGACCTCAGACACTGCCCAGGCTGCTCTGAAGCCCAGTCAAACCCCGGGAGAAGGACACGGAGTGTCCCCATTGCGTCATGTGCCACCTCTGGTCCAGTCCACTGTGGCCAGGAGTGCACTCAAGAAGCTTGGAGGTGCCTCCCTCCCTCCCTCCCAGTGTGGCCTGGAAGTGTGACTCGTCACCCGTGCCTGCCCCGATGCGCTCATGGGGAAAGGCTCAGGAGTTTCTGTCCTGGCTCTCTGCCTAACACGGAGCAAGGTATTGTCTGGGCCTCAGTTTACTCATCTGGAGGAATGACGCGATGCAATGGTGTAATTCATATGGAGCACCTCACGTGTAAGGAGCGCTCAGTAATTATTAGTAGAAATGATGAGGTTGATGCAGATTGCATCACAGTATACATACAGTTACCCAGCACTTCCCAGGCTGTATCTGCAGAATATCGTTCTAGGAAGTACTATGTGATCAGATAAGTTTGGGAAGCCACATGCATATTCGCAAACGCACGTTGACGTGTTAAAGGCTCCTAGAAGTCCTGCGGTAAAGAAACCTGACTGATTTCATTCAACCGATGTTTTCCAAACTTACTTGAATATAGAACCATTTTTTCACAAGATCCCTATTAACATCAACAGACAACAATTAGGGAAATATTGGAACTGCGATCCCATTTTAATCATACACAATTAAACGTTATGTACAGATTTGCATGTGCATTCGCATACTAGTTAGGACTCTTGTTTCAAGAACAGATTCTCTCTAATTGGTTTGGGAAAAAGAGGCTTTTTCAGGTGGGCTGGAACCGTGAGCTAGACAGCCCTCAGAACAGCCTCCTTCTTCCCTCTTTCTCCTCTTCCTCCCTCTGAGATCCAGCTCTCAGGGGAGCACAAAGTTCCTGCTCCCAAAGTCTCCAGCTTTAGTCCTGGCACCTACAGAGACCCCATCTCCATCTCTTGGGGTCAGGTGCTCATCTCTGACCCAATCAGCCTGGAGGGCAGGTGAGCACGTGGGATAAAACGTGACTGCCAGTGACTCCCCCCAGGGCACAGGAGAAGGTCCAGCAGACAGAGGAGGCCCACCATTCCCCTGCTGGGTCGTCACCCCAGAGAGGGAACCCATTTCAGCATGCCCCCCACCCCCATCCCCAGACGTAGATACGGGAAGATGAGAGGGAGGGGCACCCATTCCCTCCCCTCTCGTCCACTCGGAGGTGGGGAGTTTGGTTTTTTCCTCCCAAAGTCCAAGGGCATCTTTCCTCCAGCCCAGGTGCCATCAAGGAGAGGAGACTGGCTTTTCCAGCCCAGCACTTGGCCACTGCCCTGGCCCTCCCTTGTGCCCACGGAGCCCAGGAAAAGGGCTCGCTGGCCCAGAGGGTGGGGCTTGCCCAGTCGGGTGGTTACAAGGACCACCTCCTGAGTGCCCAGGCCCCAAGGCTCTGTGCCTGGCTACAGCAGGTGCCCGCAGGTACCTGATAGCCGAATGTCACCAGGGAAGATGAGTTTTAGGGCCACCAGCTTGCAAGGGGCCACACATCAGAAGAACTCGGCAGGAGGCTGCAGCTGGGGGCTGGCCGGTGGGATGTGGCTGAATCGTGGGAGGGCTGGCAAGGACAGGAGGTGCCCCTCCCTCCCCAGGGAGAACCTTTGGGATGGCCATCCGCCCATGGACAAGTTACGTCAGCAGACAGAACCCCCAAAGAGGCTACAGGAGGCTGCCCCCACTCTGGGCAGCTGGGACTGTGGGCCAGCCCGCCCCAGGGGGAGGCAAGGGAGAGGAAGATGAGCTTGGAACACAAAGTGGGGCTGGAGTTTTAAAACACACAGGACTGAGTCTTGGATACCAGAATGAGCCAGGCTTAATAAGCCGCAGTGGGAAGTTATGGAACTGGAGGGAGACGTCATTTATGGACTCACCACCCAGCAAGAAACGGAGGCGGCCAAAAGAGAGCAGAGCGGTGGCGGTTAGTGGAAAAATAAAACCGTTTCATGTTTATACCCCTAATGAGTGCAGATGCCTCTAAACTGGTTACACTTGATTTTTTTTTTCTTTATGCTTTTCTGTAGTTTCTAATTTTCCTGCAATGAACATGGATTTCTTGGGTAATAGAGAAATAATAAAAGCTTAAAAAAGAGTCAGGTGGTGGGAGCCCGCGGGTCCCTGAGGATCACACAGCCGGGGCTCCACTGGCCCGGGGTCCCAGGGGAGGGGTCAGGGTGCTGAGGGCAAAGCAGGCATTCTGCGAGGAGGCCTCCAGGGGAGGCTGGGAGGCAGGGACCGCAGGCAGTGCTCCTGGAGCTGTCAGGGGCAGGTGGGGAGGAGGGAGGGCGGGCTGGTGGAGCCCTGGGCGCTGGCCGGCCCCCCGGTGGAGGGTGAGGCAGGAGGGAGTCTGCGCTCAGTGTGGGGTCACAGTATGGGGAGGAACTTGGTTCAAATCCTGACTCCACCCTCACCAGCGGGGGAAGCCAGGTACTCCCTCACTGGGCAGAGCAAGGTTAGATGAGGGGGTGTCTGGCCCCAGAGAGCTACCTGGCCCTTTCCCAGAGCCCACTCCTGGTCTGGTGAGAATTGGCGCAAGTTGTGGGGACACCAGGAGCCCTGGGAACCTCAGCCAGTGGGCCCAGGCCACGTGTCAGGCTGGGTCCTGACAAACTTTCCCGGTCAGGGTGGGCTCGGGCACGGAAGTGGGTAATGAGAAAGCGGTGGCTGAGACCTCAGACACGGGCTTAGCTCGGAACCCCAGCTCCACGGTGGCTGTGTGACCCTGGGGAAGCCACTCTCCCTCTCTGGCCCTCATTTTCCTCATCTGTAGGATGGGGATAGTAGCAGTGGTCCCTGTGGCGGACTGCATTCACGGTCCTAACCTTTCACCTCTCCTTGCAGCCACACCCTGTCCTGTGTCTTTGCAGTGTCTCCCACTAAAGAGGCAGGATACTGTTCTCTCCTGTGACTCTGGTCATGGCACTGACTTTAGCAATAGAAGGAGGAAGCAGGGAGGGGCCCCTGAGGCCTCAGCTGTTTCTGTCTGCTCTCTGTGCCTCCGCCACCTGTGAGAAGAATACGCCCAGCTGGGAGCTGGTCCCAGGAAGAGGATGGGACCCGTGGAGCCAGTTGCCCCCACCGAGCCCAGACGAGGTCAGCTACCTCCCAGGTGACCCTCAGATTGGTGAGAACAAATGATTGCCGTTTTAAGCAACTGAGTTTGGGGGTGTTTGTTAGGCAGCAATTTTGTGGCAACAGCTGAACGATACACTTCCTCATGGAGTTAATGCGAGGATTCAACGAGACGATGCCTCCAAGTGCTGAGCTCCCGCCTCGTGCATAGTGAACGCTCAGGAAATGTTTGACTGCTCTTGTTTACATCGTTCACATCGTCATTGTTACCATCATCCATCGGAGGGGAGCCCCTAGGGGGCAGAGATCAGGAGATGAGAACCCCACATTCATCAAGGCTGCTCTGAGACAGCTCCCAGCAACAAGTCCCCCAATCTGGGGGTGGCTTTTATTGCACTTCTGAAATCCAGTGAATTAGGGGTGAGCTGGGGGCTCCTGCTACCCGGGACGGGGGTGAGACGAGCAAGGCTCGGGCCCCAGGCAGAGGCTGAAGCATTTTATAATAATCCTATTTCTTATGAAGCTTTAGTATCACTTCCTTCAAATTAAGTCTCAGCAGTAAAGCGATCGACTCCCCCTCCCTGAGCAACGGTGCTGAATTCCACCTGGCCTTCCACCTGCCTCTCTGCGGGACCCTCCCTCTCCAAGCCCGGATGCTGGCAGTGTGGGGGCCCTGTCTGGTGGTTGGCTGACCCTGAGCGCCTTCGGGAGTCGTCACTCCAGCCGCCGCTCCGTCCTGGACCGCTGGCTCCAGGAGAGGCAGGCTGCTCAAGCCCGCACTCCCTGCTTCCTGCTGGCCATCCCCAACCAGGGCGTCCAGCTGGGAGGGCCCTGCGTGGCTTTAAGGACCTAAGAACCAAGATGCCATAGGCCCAGCTTTGGTATCAAACCTCGAAGCAGGGATTCAGCAGAGAGGACCGGAGAGGCATGAGATGGAGAAGACTTCCCTCCTCACAATATAGCCAGCATCCCAATCCCCATCCCCAGCGAAAGAGGAGAGAGGCTGGCTGGTTTCCACACTCTGCTTCCCCAGCCCGCCTTTCTCCTACAAGATTCCCAGGCAAAGTGGAGGAAAGTGGCTGAAGACCCCACAAGACAGGTTTGGGGGTCCCAGAGCAGAGAAGGCCTGCACCTCCCAGCTCCCACCTGGGACACCCACTCCCAGCAGAGGGAGAGCAGGAGGTCATGAGGGCACCAGGGCAGAGCGGGGTCCCCGGGGTCTGGGGACGGGGGTGTCTGGGAGGAGCACGCAGGAAGGGGCTTGGAGGCAGGGCCTGGATTCATCTGCGGCCTGTACTTGCCTCAGGGGCAAAACTGAACGGGCACCAAAACCTCAATGACCGACAGAAGTCATATTTTCTTTAAATCAAAATGAATACCAAAAAAATCCATGATGAACAAAATATCAAAGCTGAAATAAAGACTGCCTGTTGTTCGTCTAAGGCCCTGCATTATTGGGTGCCGGGAGGGGTCGTTGTCAATTATGCACCGGGTGTATGCGGGCTGACAATGGTACAAGCAGATTGGGCCACGCCGGTTTTAGATACAGTCATGGTCTTTGATTGTGTTTTTATGAAGCTTTTCCGCTTGGTCCGAACTCTGGGGGGTATTCTGCTAAGTGCACGTGGGGCACACGTTTTCCGCTTTGCCTCGGCTCCTGCAGTGTGACTCACGCGCTGGGAGGGTAAGCGGCAGACAGGGAGAGACGGAGACACGAGGAGCCCAGAGGGAGCCAGCGGCCTGTGGGGAGGAGGGCCCGGCAGGCCAGGCGTCATGTGAGCTCAGCGCTGACCCCAAGAAGAGGGCAGGGGACAGGGAAAAGCGTTAACGTGAGGAATTGTTCAACCGGAAGTGTCTGAGAAATCCCGAATTTGGCCATCTCTGCCTGGGTTACATTTCTAACATCAGGAAGAATGGGGTCTTGCAGTTCAAAATGAAAGTTTTAGGGAAAATAAAGAAATCAAAGTTGCCGGTGTGTATTACGTGTCTTGTTTAAAGCCCACGACCCCCTGTGAGAAAGGAGCACTCACTGTCTGCATTTCCCAAGAGAAAGCCTGAGGCCCAGAGAGGTTAAGACACCTGCTTAAGGTCACACAGCCTGGAAGTGGTGAAGCCACGGTTCAATGCCGAGATCTCATTCTTAACCTCTTCACACGGCCACAAGTGACATCTTTATTCACCTGAGTTTGTGACTATGAAATTCATCCCCACTTCACAAGCCCGTGGGCGGGGGACCCAGAGGTACAGCCCTGTCTGGTGACGGAAACAGAACAGATGATTTTGGTAATAATGCTACCAAAATACAGGTTGTGACCATGAGGAGGGGGAAAGAGTGGGGGCGACAGGCCTCAGCGACAAAGCCCCTCACCCCACAGACCCTGCCGTTCGTGAGTGATTCACCCCCCACACAGCCCGTGTGCACCTGCTGTGGACCAGCTCCTGGCGGGGTCCCGGGGGAACTGCAGGGGGTGAGGGAGACCCCAGTGCCTGCTCCACGGAGCCCAGGGGCTTGTCAGGGAGCGGGAAAGGGGACAAGCCTACACACAGTCGTATCATGCAAACCGCCCCACGGGCTCCAAACACAAAGGATGGGTGTCAGGAGAGCTCACTAGGGGTCCTGACCCAAAGACGGATCGTCAGAGCTGAGACCAAGAGGGCGAGGAGGAGGGACCAGCGGCCGAGAATGAAGGGACAGGAGCTGGAGCTGAGGGGCCCAGGGCCCGGGGGGGCCCATGAGGAGCTTGTCTTCCCTGTGAACGAGGGTCGGCCTCTCTGTGGTCACCCCTGAGCTGTCCCCATGGACAAACTGCCCCCTCTCTCTCCGGGGGTCTGTGCCCATCCACGCTGCCTCCTCCAGGCTGGGAGCCCACCCCAAAGTCACCAGGCACCTCCTGGGGGACCAGCCCACCTGCCCGGATCTGCTCATCACCCCCTGCCCAGCACCTTATGAACGGCAGACAGGTGGGGAGGAGAGGGTCCCGGGCAGGGGTGTCCGAGGACAAGTGGCTGAAGGGGGCTCAGGGCGGCCCAGCCTCCGTGGCCCCCACCCCAGAGGGCGTCTAGACTCCCGGCCCCAGGCAGGGCCTCCCCTCCCTGCTGGAGCAGAACCAACCTCCCGGCCACGGTGGAGGGGCTCGCCAAGCCAAGGACGCCGAGTGCGTTAATTAATGAATTAGCCATTTAATTAACATAATTAGGCCTCATTATTTTCCTTGCATCTACCGTCAATTTTCAGGCAATTAAGGAGAACGCCGGTGGACAGCGGAGGCTCTGGTTGTCACTGCTGGCACAATGGAACCGCCAGGCCTGGCGTGACCCTCAGGGCTCAAGGAGACTCATGTGTGCACACGCACACCCGAAGATGGAGCATCCCTGAGGCTGAGGGTGCAGACCGCTTTCATTCACATATTGAGCTCCTACTGCATACCAGGCTCCGTGCCACGACACAATTGTGACCAGGACAGGCAGGGAAATCGAGGGAAGTTGCTGGGGGGTCACCAGGGTCAGCCCCCAAGTGGGCCTTTGAGGTAGAGCCCCAGAAACCACAGCCACCAATTCCGCCAAGGAGAGACGTCAGCCCTGCTGTGGCGCGGGGAGGCCGGGGGAACATGCCTTGGGCCACTCTGGTCCTTCAGCAGTATGTCTTAGTGACCCTTCTCCTGTCTGTGCAAACTTGCAGCTCAGTCAGCCTGTCAATGGAAAGTTTGCCCAAAATGTTGTTTTAAAAGCTGGTGATCCATAATAGAGCCCCGTGGCATCCCATTAGAGACCCGTCTTCACACAACTACGTACTCAAGTAAGTCCACACGTTTGTGAAGTTGCTCAGTAGCCCGAGTCTGGTCCCCGTGACCCTCCTCTCATCTAATCTCACTGTTCTCCTTCTGCCCACAAGGGGAGAAGTTGGCAAAGAACTTTCTCAGATCTGGGTACCATTTGCCTTGGGCACTTGGGGTCTTGGCTCCCAGGTGTGCAGCTGGGTTTTGGGACTGGGCGTGGGGTTCTGTGTTTATCTCTGTTCAGTTTTATCCCGGTACACTCAGTCCATCACTCTATTTGTTCAGATTTCTTTTTAGATTTGATTTCGATGCAGTAAATTCTATTTTCTCCCCTCCAACAAGTTCCTGAAACCCACTTTCCCTCCCCCGACACAGACACATACATATTCTCCCAGGTTCTTGACCAGAATAGCTTCCATGTCCTCATTCAGATCACTGATGAAAATGTTGACCGAGGCAGAGCCCTGTGGCCTAGCCCTAGAGACGTCCCCAGATCTGCAAGATCTCCACTGAGGGGTATCCGAATCTCAGGGGGAAGGTTGACTTGTTCAAATGCATCCCCCTTTTCTTCCTTCTCCTCCCAGCCCATGATAATCACATCCCCAGAGAGCCAGGTGGCTGATGGGAGTCTCTCAGGCGAGTGGAGCAGAGATGAGGTTGTGAACCTGTATGACCTGTCTACACTGAACCCGTGCTCAGAGTAGCATCCCTGGGTTCAGTTACCCAACGATCATTGATGTCCCAGGCAGGATTTTCATCTCCATCTTTCCCTGTGTGACCTAAGGCAAGTTCCTGAGGCTCTCTGAGCTGTTTGCTTGCCTATAAGATGGGTAGAAAGTTGGTATCCACCTCATGGCATTATTGTGAGGGTCAACAGAGATGCTGCACGTCAAGCCTCTGGCACCTAAGGACATCCTGGTCCCCTTTCCTCCCTTGGATCCCTCAGACCCACGGCTCATTCTTCACACACTAGTTTATTCCGTGGCCGCTTGTAGGGTTGGTGAGTCTCTTCCCTGTTGCAGGATCTCTCCATCTCGAGTCCATCTCCCCAATCTCCACTCGCAGGTTCTATTATTAACACCATTTTGCAGATGGGGAAACTGAGGCTGAGAGAGGCTAAGTCACGTGCCCAACAGCACAGTCAGCGTGTGGCAGACTGGGACCCAAACCCAGCTCAGTTTGCCTCCGGGGGGGGGGGGTGCAGGACCACTACGCCCGGCGCTGTTCTAGAACAAGACCACAAAGCCCTCTGCTCTGGGGGCTTATATTCTAGTGAGGGAGACATAATAAACCCAACACAAATATAAAATATGATGTGATGATGTCCTTAGGGCTTTTCAAGACAAAGAAAGCAAATAATAACAATACTGGGAAAAAGGAGATAAGGGTGCTGGGGAGGAGCCTTCAGGACCAGTGTTTAGGGAAGGCTCTAAGGACGTGATTCTGAAGAAGGAGGCAGGGATTAGCTGGTGCAAAGGCCCTGAGGCAGCCCTCAGCCTGCTAGATGGAGGAGACGGGGTGGAGAGACAGGCAGGCTTGATCATGAGAGGCTAATGGGATGTAACAGGGATTTGGATTTTGTTGAGATTGGAAAGTATAAGCTGAGAAGGGCTATGACCTGACGAAAATTTAGTAAGATCCTCGGCTGCTGCATGGAAACCAGACTGTAGAGAGGCAGAGATGGAGGCAGGGCCTGGTACAAGTCTATTGCACTAGTCCAAGCAGAGGCAAGTGTGGCTTGGAGAATGGTGGTGATAGAGGTCGTGAGATGAGCATGGATTCTAGATATGATATGAAGGTAACGCCAACAGGATTTGCTGACTGGGTGGATGAGCCGCGGGGTCCAGGATGACCCCAGGCGGTTGGGATGAGCCACGGGAAGGATGGAGATGCCGTTGCCTGAGATGAGCAGAGGTGGAAGGAGCGAGTGTGGTAAGGGAAAGCAAGACATCAGGTGGGGCTGTCACCTAGGCAGGTGGGTGTCGGACGCTGGAGTCGAGGAAGAGATTCCAGGGGGTCTTAGCCCTGAGCCTGGGCACAATGATCCCCTGGGAGCTCCTGGGATGTGGCCCTGGGCTCACCAATGCCAGAGAAAGAGCCAGCAAAGAATCCTGGAAGACAGCAGCCAGAGAGATGAAGGAAAATTAGGAGAGACGGGCGACCTGCAAGCCAAATAAAGAGAAGGCTTGGAGGAGGAGGTAAGAGTAGTCAAGCGCCTCAAAAGCAAATGACCGCGGGGCTGGCCCTATGGGACCGGAGGGAGCAGGGCAGGGGGGCTGGATGCCGTGTGGGAAGGATGGAGGAGAGACCCGGGGCGGAGGCAGCAGCGAGTGAAGACAACTCTCCCGGGCGTTTTGCTTCAAGGGAGCAGGGAAGCCAGTGTGAGGAGGGCACAGGGGCCCCAGGGAGGGTCTTGTTTATGCGACGGGAGGTGTCACATGTCTGGGGCTAATGGAAAAGGTCCAACCCTAGTAAATAAGACCCATGGTTTGGATGATGTAAGTTGTTCAATTTTTCCAATTTATATTTTCAAAACATCCCCTTGTATACCATTAAAAAAAAAACTTGCATTTACCCAACTAATAATTCCAACTTTGTGCATCAGGTCACTGGGAACGCGTGGACACGCACAGGGCACCAGCCTGTTCCCACGGTGTCCCTCGAGATCCCCCCTGCATTTTATGAGGACAGAATGCAAAACATAGATCCCAACCCTCGCAAGCTAGCTTTCTTTTCTTGCATTTGGCCCTCATCATTTTTTTTAGCATGAGTGCTAATATTTTTAGTGAGTGTGCCAACCTAGGGGTATGAAGCAGATTAGCACGCATTGGAGACACAGATGAAGATCCCAGGCTGTGGAAGTGGTCCGTCAGCCCCTCCTCGGCCCAGAGTCAGACATCAGGCATCAATCATGAAGGCAAAGAAACAAAACTAAAGGATAGGAACCAAGCGCTGGAAATGGAACGTCAGAGATTGCGTATAAAAGGCAAGTGCAATTTAGGATTTTGTGACATTCGTTAGTTTCCAGCAAGCGGAACCTTCTTCCTTGTAATGCTCAACTTTCACACACGAGACTTCCGCTTGTTTTTAAGGTGGTGTTATTATTTTTTAAATATCCTTTTTGTTGAAGCATAATACGTAGACAGAAAAATGCACAAATCTTAAGTGTTCAGCCCAAAGAATTTTAACAGAGTCAACACATCCATGAAACCAGCGCTCAGATGGACACCCAGCTCATGAAGCACATCACCAGCCCCTCGAGGGGCTGGTGAACACCAAGAGTAACCACCAACCTGACGTCCAGTGCCATAGAACGTTCCAGAAATGGGGTCATACAGCCTGCACTCACTGGTGTCCAGCTGCATTCTCTTGCACATGGGAGTCATTCCCATTGTCGTGTGGACAGCAGATCATTTGTCCTCATGGCTGCACGGTGTCCCCTGAGTGAAGATCCACAATTTTTTCATCCATCTATCGCAGATGGGCACTCGGTCCAGTGTGGGGATTAACTAGGATAGTGTCTGGGCATTCTCGATGTGTCTCTTGGCAGGCATGTGCTTTCAGGAACATATTTGTACAAAAGTCGAGAACCTCGGTATTGGGGAAGCACTGGAGATTAATATTCTCAAAACTCACGCCCCAGAGTCGCATCGGGCCTGGCGGTCTGTGGCCAGGGATTTGGGATTCTTACTTCTCGCTTGGTTTTCTTATGTTTCTTTTTATTTCTCTCGAAAGCAATAGTTTTCAGCTGGGGGTGATTTTGCTCCTTTCCCCCCAGGGATGTTCAGCAATGTCTAGAGACATTTTTGGTGGTGACAACTGGGGTGGCTAGTGGCATCTAGTAGGTGAGGCCAGGGATGTTGCTGAATATCCCACAATGCACCAGACAGCCGTCCACAACAAAGAACGACTCAGCTCCAAATGTCAACAGCGCCGAGGTTGAGAAACCCCGGTGTAAAGGAATAAATGGTTCACGACGCCTCACGAAGGGTTAAGCGAGACAATAAGGTTGGCAATTTCAACTCCCAAACTTATTCCAAAAGTAGCTTTATGGAGACAGATGCGTGGTTGCCAGAGTCATACAAATAGTAGAGGCTCCAAGGAGGAAGCCACCAGAAGAAAGACAAATGAAGAGGGAGAGATGAGGTTGACTCTGGAGGGTTTAAGGCTAAAGAGAAGTTCACCTGGTTCCAGGGAGGGAAGCGCATCTCAGCAGAGGGAACAGCATGGGCACAGTTACGAAGAAACAGTGGGATCTCAGAGGAGGGAGGCCCGTGCAGCCTGGGCTCCTTCGGGGAGGGGGCAGCTTAAGCTAGTCCTGGAGGACAAGCAGCTCTCTGGAGGGAGGACCAGCCAGCAAGGAGTGGTGCACACATGGGCTCAAGTGTCCCGGGAGCCTGACAAGCTGGGAGGCAGGAAGTGGGGGTGCTGCCCAAGGCAGTCTGAGAGGAGTTGGGACAAGACAGCAGCAGCAGAGTCTGAAAAGCAGCAAAGGTTGTAAGATGTCAGAAACTTCTCACTCTCCACACCTGCTCCACGCTCCCCACCCAGGAGTGGAACCTCCTGGAAATAGAATAACGGCCCTGATCTCTGTCCCTCACTCCACCGTATGTAACCCATCAGCAAGTTCTGTAGCTTCCAGCCCCAGAGCCCTCTGCACCTCCCCTGCCACCATTCCCGCCTGCCTGGACCACGGCCCCAGACTCCTCGATGGGGTCCCCGCCTGGACTCGAGCACCTTCCAAATTCTCCTCCACATAGAGAGATCTTAGTAAAACATAAAATCACCATGTCACCTCCCTGCTGGAAACCCCGCTGAGCCCTCTCTCTTAGTGCCACTCTTTGGGGGTCTCTGCTCAAATTCAGGCCCCTTTCCAGGGGCCTCCGGGGCAGCAGGGGCCTCGCTCTCCGGTGGAGGGAAGGGTTGGAGCTGCACCCAGGCCCTGCTCTGCTCTGGCTTCCCCTGCAGCCAGGGGCCTCCTTGCTCACGGACCACGGCGGGAACCTGTGGTTCCGGCAGCTGGCCCCTAGCAGTGGGGGTGATGGAGACTCTGGCCGCCTGGCCAGCCTTCTGGCCTCAGTCTGTCCAAGCCTGCCTGAGCGGGCACAGGGCACCCAGCAGGGTTGGGTCCCCCGAGCCTTCGCCTGGCACAGCTCACCGCTGAGCGAGCCCAGGGCTCCCCGGGCAGGGCCAGGCCCCCTGGGCGTCCAGAGAGCTCGTTATCCCGTCAGCACGCAGCCGCACCTGCTCTTCTGGTCTCCTGTGATCTCAATTAATCCGTCCTGCCCTGATTAATTAGCAGGGTTAATTATGACGGCTGCTGCCGCTGAAGCTTGGGGAGCAGAGCCCGGCCAAGTGGTGGAGTAGAGACCCAGCCTGGGGTGGGAGATGTCTCTCTCTGCTCTCTCCCCTAGGCTGCCCTGCCAGATGCCTGGTGCCCACCCTTCCCGGGGCCAAGGTCGGGACCTCAGGAAGCCATTGGTGCTGCGACTGCCAGGAACCAGGCCTATTGGGGCCAGGCCAATGCCCTCAGGCATCACCTGAGACAAGGCCCAGACTGTGGGTTTGGTTCCTTGGACCAAACCTGTTATGTCACTCTAAGTCCTCGACTCTGCCATCACCACGACCACATACTAAAGGACCAGGGACTCCACGCTAGCGGGGACCCCTTGGCCCACACTTGCCCAGCTCCCTTTGAGGGTGAACCCAGCAGCCTCTCCCCTCCAGACCCGAAGACCATGGTGCCCGGAGACGGGCCTAGAGAAGGAGGTCACCGCCAAGAGTGGGGGTGCTGCGGTCAGGCCCTCGGCTGGGGCTGCTGCAGGCCCTGCCCTGCCATCTGGACCCCATTAATTGCCTCGTGGGATCAGAGAGCCCCCTTTCTCCACAATTCCCCAAAACCCAAACCCTTGGCTGAACACGAGAGCATCAGAAACTGGCTTGGGCCAGCCTCTCCCTGTGGCTGAGATGGCAGACCCCTTCAGCCCGCCCAGACCCCTGAGCCTGTCCCTCCACCCCGGGCTTGTTCCACTCCTCCCCTGAGCTCCACGCCTTCCTCGCCAGCCCCAAGGCCTGGAGCCAGGACAGGCCGTGAGCAGGGCGGGAGCTTGACTCAGCATGGGCCCCCACCCAAGGTGGACCGACACAACCAACTCCCGCACACCCCTCCTCGGAGCACCCATCCATTATCCTCCTCGCCAAACCGTGATCCATTATCCCCGCCCGCGCCTGGCAAAATGTATCATTACCTGCACCCTCAGCACTTCCCAGATCAATCCACCTCTTAAATGTAGTAATAGAGGAGAGGATTAGGTACTAGAAAACTCATTATGAAAATGGCGTACTCAAATTCTTTAAAGGTGATATTTCATAAAATATACCCGGCGTGCCGCGTGCCTCAATCATTCTTTTTAATAGCTCCGTAGCAGCCAGAAAATAAAGTATTCATGAAGATTGAAGAAGATGATCCCATGAACTTCAATTTAATTGGTGCAAATTAAAACAATCCATCTTTCCGCGCTGTCCGTCTATCTCCAATCACCACCACGCCGCACGTCCGCACCCTGATTACAATGATCTTTTAATAGGAAAACTTGTCAGTTTTTGTGTGATTTACATAAGCTTGAGCAAACTTATGGGTATCAGATAGGGCCTTGGTGGGTGATTTCCTGTCCCCGGCTCCCTGGCTCTGGGGAAGGCCAGGATGGGGGTTGGGATGCAGGGTCCAGGCGGGGTGGGGGAGGGGCTGGATGGATTCGTGGTATCTCTGAGTTTGCAACACCCATTAGAGATGGGGCGTGTGAGACATCTATGGCAGCACATCGGGTCCCTGCCTCTGGCCGTGTCCTTCCTTCTGGACCATGCAGCCAGACGTGGCTGGTCTAGGTGGCCACAGTCACTCTCAAGGCCACCAATGCACCTTGATCTTCCATTTGAGGAGGACATGCTCTGGTGAGCTCTCTCCTCACCATTCACTCCCCACCCCCAACCCATACACGCTCCATATGGCTGCCAGTGCCTCCTTGGTGGGGACAGACAAGTGAGATTTTCTGGCGATGAGAAGCCAGGAGACAAAGTCAGCAGTGGACTGAGCATAACAAGAGAGATTCAAACAGGGAGGAAACACAGGTGCTTGGGTCCCCCAAGGAGTATACAATAGGGAAGATGTGGATTTTAATTCAACAGAAACCAGCCTATGAGACCTAAGCAAGGTGCAGCCGCCAGTAAGCTAGTGCCATCACAGATTGTATCAATAGAGATATAATGGTTGGAAAGAAGGAGGTGATCATTCCACCCACATCTGTGCTGTTTGGACCACCTCTGACATGTTCGTTCACTCATCCATCCATTCATTCAAATAAACATTCCTGCCAAGTGTCGGGTACTGGAGATCAAGCAGCAAATGAGGCCAACCCAACTCCCACCCTCACAGGCTCTGTAATCCAGCGATGAAGACACACAGGAGAGCAAGCCGTGATTACACAGACCGATAAAGGCCACAGTGGGGGAAATGTACACCTTAAGGCTCATAAAGCTGTCAGCTCAGGACTTGGCCCATGGAAGGGTCTCTGCACACACGCTGACAATGATGGTGATGCCTATGTCATCCAAGACTAGGCCTATCTGAGTGTCCCCAACAGCCTCCATTTGCCATTTGCTTCAGAATCTGTGGCTGCCAATGGGACAAGATTCTGGGTCAAGTTTTTCCAAAATATAAAAATTATAACAAACATACACAGCGAACATTCTCATGTCCAAATATTTACATACACCCACACACACCAATACACTTAAAGAACACAGGTATGTCTATATCCATACATCTGAATTTATTCATGGAAATGATGGTAGAATCATCCTTGTTTCTACAACTAGAGTTGGAGTTGAAATAAATGGTGAGCTACTCCTCAAAAATGTTGAGATCTTTAAAGGTAAGGAAAGACTGAAGACTGTCACAGATTTGAAGAAACTGAGGACACGTAATGACCGAATGCAGTGTGGTATCTTGGATTGGATCCTGGAACAGAAAAAGGACTTCATGGAAAAACTGAGATTTCAGAATAAAGTCTGTAGTTTAGTTAATAGTTCTGTACCAATGTTAATTTCTTAGTTTTAATAAATGTACAGTGGTCAGGTAAGGTATTAGTATTAGAGGAAGCTGGGTGGAGGGTATACGGGAACTTTGTCATACATTTGCAATTCTTCTAAAAAGTTGTTTAATAGTGATAAAAGAAAATGCCCCATGCGGTGGCCCGGGGTTCGCTGGTTCGGATCCCGGGCGCGCACCGACGCACTGCTTGGTAAGCCATGCTGTGGCGGCGTCCCATATAAAGTGGAGGAAGATGGGCACCGATGTTAGCCCAGGGCCATCTTCCTCAGCAAAAAAAGAGGAGGATTGGCGGATGTTAGCTCAGGGCTGATCTCCTCACAAAAAAAAAAAAAAAAAAAAAAAAAAAAAAAAAAAAGAAAATGCCCCAAACAGGGAGTCAGGATGCCTTTAGATTTCAGGACAGCTCTGTTAATAACTTGTTATGTGATCTTGGATGAGTGGCTCATCTTTTCTGAAACTCAGTCCACAAACAACACGAGAAGTTCAATTAGATGATCCTCAAAGCTCCATCCAGCTCTCTCATCCCGTAATTCACTCTGGAGTCAGAAACACATATCTATTCAGCGCAGACACACACACAATCATATAGACCTACCACACACCCCAACACACACAGACACACACACACAAGGAATTAGTATGCTATGCTTTTGTTAACTCAGGTTGCAAATACGGTCAAATATCTTTTATTCTTCCCATTAATAATTTGAGTTTCTACATGCCCTGGTAATAAAACATTCAGCCTCTTCCTCTGGAAGGATTTTCTGCCACAGACACACACACACACACACACCCTAAGAACCCTTTGGAGTAGCCCAGTCTGCAAAAAGGAATACCTGACAATGCCAGCTGCTATTGCCTCTCTCGGCCACACGGTGCCACTGTTGAAGATGGGGACCGCACAGCTTAGTAACCACGGTTGCCTTTGCTGCTTCAGTTGCTCTCACTGCTGCTTCAGGTCTCTGCCTGGACCAAGGAGGTACCAGGTTAGAGTTCTATTTCCTTCTCACTCCCAGGCTCATCCACTGTCCCCTAAAGCATAACACTGTGTCACGTTGGCTGGGACCAGGGGAGCTTCCAGCACAGCCACAAACTGGCCCAAACCAGCTCTCCCCCAAGGCCTTGGGGAGGTGCTTGTGCTGAGCTGGATGCAGAGGCTGGGTCCCCCCTTTCCTCAGAGAAACTGTATTTCAGGGGGCTGGTCACCCTGCACTGCCACTGAGCCTTGGCCAGATCTCTCTGGTCCATCCTGACATGTCTCCCCAGCTAAGAATCTTGGGGAACAGAGACTGGGATCTTCGTCCCTTCTCACTCATAGAGTCTTGGGCTCCTGCCTACTGGTGGGGTGGGGACGAGGATGAGAGCCTCTTGACGCAGACCCAGAACAGAAGCGCCTAATGTGTGTTGAGCGCTGAAGATGTACCAGGTACCTTTCTAAGCACTTTAAAGGCACTAATTAGTCTAATCCTCCCAACAACCCCATGAGGTGGGTATCATTTTCTTCATCCCCCAGTTCACCACAAGGAAACTGAAAGATGAAGGTCACATACCTGAGTCAGTGGCAGTGTCAGGAGCTGAATTCAAGGGCCCCAGAGTCTGGGCTCTTTCTCACTATGCTATGCAGCCTCCGGAAGCTCACACCCTCTCCCCCAACTTCTCCTTCACTGGAATAACCAGAAGGAACCCATCCCAGCCTTTTCCCAGGGTGAAGTAGGTGATCAGCAGTTTCCACCTCTGGACCAAGGGGTGGAGGCCCCCAGTTGGCTGCTGCCTTAACAAAAACCCTCATATCCCTCCACAGTCCACACACTCAACCAAGAAGCATATTCACACACAGGGTTTCCAGGCCAGGCCATCTCTTTTTCAGTTGAGAGGGAAAATAAGGGAAAAGAGGAGGGAGAGAGCACCCCTCACCCTGGGCTCCCAGAAAGGGGAGGGGGATGCAGTCGATGCTGCTGGCGCCCCCCCAGATCCCCTTCATTGGGCAGCACACTAGCCTCCAGCTGCCGTGAACATTGGCTGCTAACAGCCCACAGCTTCCCCCTTCCTCTGGAGAACTGCCCTCAGACAACTTGCCCTCACCAGAAGCTTCTACTCCCTCAGCCCAGGGAGTGACTGACATGGGAGTTCAATAGACCAGGAGCCCTTGCCTCAAAGGGGGCCACCTCTGAGGAACAGTTCACATTCCAGGAGCCTCCATGGGGTCAGGAGGAGGCCACACCCAGCTGAGACCACATTCTTGCTCAGCTCCTCACCCCACTATCCTGCTTCCCCGTCCTTTCTCCTGAGAGCTCTCCCTCCATCAACCATGTGACCCTCAGTCCCTGCCTCAGTCCCACCTGGTACAGAACCCAACCCACGAGGGCGCGGACATAGGTGGGAAGCTCGGCGGTGGAGAGGTTACAGAGGCACTAGGAGGCGGGCCTTAAGGATGGGATTCTTGCGTTCCTCCCCTCGCAGGCTGCCTGGCGACGAGGACTCCATCACCGCTGGTTCGTGGAGAACTGACTGTCCCCGGCACACTGTAGTGTGCGGTCTCACTGTCCTCCCCCTGCGGTGAGCTAGGACAGAATACAGGGAAAAGCGGATGGCTGTGCACTAACTCCGGTGTTTGTGAAGCTTGGGGGAAACGGTGATTACAAGCGTGACAGAACTGGGTGGTGTTGCTAAATGCCCAACTGCTCTAAAGAGAGAGAACGACAAGCTCAGAGGGATGGATCACCGATTCAAAGCGAACGTGAGCGCTGGAGGGCCTTCCTGGTGGTGTTTAAAGGAACTCTCATCTCCTGTAGCTGGCGGGCAGACGGCTAGCGACAAGGCTCGGGACTCAGTCAGAAGAGCCGTAGAACTTCAAGGTCCACTTATCCTGCGCAAAGGCAGGGCCTCATAGGGAAGGAGTGGGAGCCGGAGGCTTGGGATGGGGGTGTCTGGCTAGATGCCCTTGAGAACCATGAGCTCCAGATCCCCCTGATCTGGGTCTGCAGAAGGGGGCCTCAACCCCTTGTTAGGGGACAGTGCCCCCACCCCCCCTTGCTTGAAGGCTCTGCAGAAGCTTCAAATGAGACAGATGTCCTGTCAGACGTGCTGGCCCGCTCAAGATCCGCCCCATGTGCCCTCCTGGCCACCAGACCTACAACTCGGGTCAAACTGAATTGGGACGCAGCTAGGCAAGGGTGGGCCAGCTAAGGGAGGGAGGGACTGTGTGCCAAAGGAGCTGCAGGTCCTGGCTAACACGCACAGGCGGGAGCCGGGACCGTGTTCCGGGGCTGGATCAAAGAGGATGGGACTGAAAGCTGTATAAGGGAAAATCTGTCAACATGAGACTCTCCAGTGACACAGCATTTACTACTCTGGCAAGGTCCCCAAGAGCTGTTGGGATGGCTCTTGGGAGCTTGGACAACGTGATGGCTCTCATTAAATGAAGATGCCAGAACTTCCATGGCTGCCTAGAGGAGGGTCAAAAGGCTCAAATAAGAGAGTGTGCTCCAGTGGACCTGCCAGATCAGACCAAACCCCAGAGCTGACTGCATTCCTTACAAGGGGCCCCAACAGTCCACTTGTCCAGGCGAGAGAATGAGCCAGTGAGGGAGGCACCGACATCGTTGAGAAGATCAGTGATGGCTGCCTCACAGCCCGGGGAGGTCGGCTGGAGCAGAACTGGGCTCCCTGGTGGGGATGCAAGATTCTTCTCCAGGAGGCCAGGAGGCGGCGCGTGACTGTCAGAGCAAAGTGCACATCATCACCATAGTGGGCAGCAAGGTGGGAACGGCAGCCAGCAGGTCCTGGTGTTCCCAGGGCCGGGACAGAGGACAGCCACAGGGTGTTCCCGGGGATACAACAGAACTGGTGTTCCTCGGGTGGGATGGATGGACAGCCAGCAGGGGTGTTCTTTATTCTATATAATCAAAAAGAGCACAAGAACGGGAAATCCTAATCCTTTGCCTAGTTTCCAGACCCAGAACCCGAAGGAGAGGCCGACGCCCAGGAGGAAGGATCCTGCACCACCAAGCGAGTGTTTACAGCACTGATTCTCTGGTCCTTCCCCCAAAGGGACCCCACTCGGGTCACTGTAGAGGATACTCAGGGCTGGTGGGTCTGGGGCCTGAGGTGACACTTGTACCCAAGACCCCGAAGAGCCAGGGTGGTCTCCTTCTTAAAGTAGAGACACACTGGGTAGGTCATAAGCGGAATCTTGGCCCAGGTCATTTCATAGTGGGTCCCCTGGGTTCACAGGCCACTGAAGGGTCATTTCATCAGTTCTCAAATGTGTCCTTGGAATGGACCATGACAGAAGCCTCACCTTGGCCCCCTGATCTGCAGAGGAAGAGCTGGTGACATAGGCAAGACCGAGTGGAAGCCCCTGGAGCCCTGCTCCCTCCTCCCCCAGCCAAGATAAAAAGTCAAAAATAATTTTATCCCGGGGAAAACACAGATTAGTGCCACTTCGAAGATTTAAAAGATGCAGGGCCACAGTTGCCATCAAATTCCTATTTAATCCACGGGTCTGGGGAAGAGGCGTGTGGAGAGACCTATGGGAACAGGCCTGGAGTGCGGGGATCCCTGCATCGCATGGGAAGGCCACCAAAGCACATCCACACGGGAGAGATGCGGGACAACCACGGGGCAGAGGGACCCGGCCAGCAGACGTCAGCCAGCTCCAGGCTCAGCCCTGCCGAACGTGTGCAATGGACTCGTGAACGGAGTCCCCGTGGAGGCAGAGATGGGGGCTCTGCATGAACCCCAAAGCATGGGCTCCCTCTCCCAAGGCTGAGCTAGCTACCACTGCTGCTGAATGTCAGAGCTGCCGGCAACAGAGACGGACACAGAGCGCCTGACACGGCCCCGCCTTTGATGTGGCCCGTTGACAGCGTCTGTCCATCCTGGCGGGGCAACGAGTCATGCCGACTGGGCCGACCCGCATCCCAGGTGTGACTTACATTCCCCGCCCCGGGCCACAGCCATCACCGCTCTCTGAGGCCTCACAGAGCATCCTGACCTGTCGTCATGGTGTTCTCAACAACAGCCTCAGACCGAGGGACCTGCCATACGGCAAGGCGGTGCGCTGTGGGCACCTGACCACGGGACCACTGGTCCTGCCGCCACACACCTCCCAGACTCCCAGACGCTGCGAGCCCAACAGAGCAGCGGGACAGAGCGGGCCACCAACAAGGTGTTCCAAGGAACGGGATAGAGGTGGGCCTAGCTGAACCTCCATCTTAGACAGGCCACCTTCGGGATGCCGCGTACACCTTAAAGCAACAGCCATTGTTTGGTGCAGTGTCCCCAGCGGGTAGAATATCTGGGTCTGGGAACCGAAGTTGGAGGTGGCCCGCTCACCATCATTCCCAGTGGTCCACTTGGACCTTCTGTCCCCACCACTTTGGGCTCCACAGCTCTAGAGGACTGGGGGAGTTAATTCATTGCTTTGAGCCTCTATTTTTCCACCTTCTAAACTGGAGTTAATAAAACGTCTCACCGCGGCGATGGAAACAACATTTGTCAAGTTCACGCCCAATGGCAACTGCTCTAAGTGCCATCACTGGAGTCATTATTTTGGAATGAGGCCAAGGTCAAGGCAGATGGGGAGCAGGGAGGTCTTTCCAGTTTTAGCCCCGTTTCTGGCATCTTCCTCCCGGGATCACCAGAAAGTGCTTCTACGTGTCCACCTCGACTTCCTCATGCTGCGGATGAAGCCTGTTTTAAGGAAAAGAAGGATCTAATTCTTCTCCCCAAGAGCCCTCATTTGGCCTAAAGAACATTTATAGGTTTCCCCTCCCCTGGCACATTCTCCTCACCCCCTGCCACGTCCGAGCCGGGCTCTGAGAAGATGGGGGACCCCAAAACCACACCCCTTTTCCCAATTTGGGGAAGCTTTTCCTTCCCGTGCCTCCATTTTACTATCAGCAAAAGATTTCGCTTGCACTGCCAAGAACTCATATTCAGAAATAAGTATGTAAATCCTTTGTAAATGTATGCTAATTACTTATTTTTAATTATAATGTAAATAAGTAATTACTGCATAATTTTAAAGTATTTACATGGGGGTGTGTGATTTAGACACTAACTTGTTATAAGATATAAAAACTATAAATTATACAGTAATTATGGCCCAATTTACATGCTAAGGCCAAACACAATTACGCAGCAAGAAAAATATAAACAATCAGGTAATTCCACAGTAGTTACTGTGTAATAACCGAGCTGTTCTCTTGCCCCGGATGACAAAGTATGTCTGTGCCTTCACTCTGGGTTTGGGGAGGCCAAGGGGAGGGTGCAATCAGGAAGCTGAAATCACATTTAAGACAAAATAAAAATCACAAAATGAGAAAAAAAGGCACAAACCGAAGCTGTTGAGTCTCCCCTGGGTGGGTCATGGGGTTCAGAGAAAGGCTGAGCCACAGAACGTGGCTCCATGGCCCTGCTGTTCTGTGGCCCTGCATGGAGCAGCCCCAGCTGTCCCCTCCTGCTGTATCCACAGCAGCTACCCTCACATACTACATCTCAGGCAATGGAGAGGTCCCCAAACTCTCACTTCCAGGCCTCCACAGCTCTGTGTCCCCAGCTTTAATCTTCTTCCCACACTTCCTTGCCTGGCTAACTCCATCACACCCTTCAAGTCTCACCTACTGTGCCGCTTCCTCCAGGAAACCTCCCCTGACCACCCTCCCTCAAGATTTGGCCGGGGCCCCTCCTGGGCTCCCATAGCTTCCTGGGCCTCCCCCATCACCGCTAACCACTGTTCTGAGATGACCTGTTTGATGGCAGAGTCTGCCTTCCCCACCAGACTAGGAGCCCCAAGAGGTCAAAGGCCAGCCTGCCTTGACCTTTGCTGTGTCCCAAGTTAGTTGGACTTGGGAACATGGAGTCTGGCGTCAGTGAGATCTGAGCTCAAGCCTGGTGCAGACACTCTCCAGGATCCTCCCAGAATCATCTCGGAGGCCTGGGCCTCACCTTGGGGACCAGAGCCTTAGGCTTATCAAGAGCCCCGGGTTCGAGGTCCTCACACTGCCCTCTGCAGTGCACCAGCCCTTTGAAGGGGGCATCATTCTCCCCATTTTGCAGACAAGGCAACTGAGGCTCAGAGAGGCCAAGTCACAGGGCTGGGCCATGAAATCAGGCCCCTCTAGTCCCAGCCTGGAGCTCCTATGCCCTCTCCTCCCCCCACTCTGGACTTATGGACCCTGACTCCTCGGGGTGTCATCAGGCCCCGAAAGAGGGTGGAGGGACCCGACAGACACCTGTGCAAGGAGAGACCCTGCAAAGGCACCAGAGCCACGGCCAGAGCAGCGCCAGGAGAAGAGGGCGCCTTCCGCTGCCCCCTGCACCTCCTGAGAAGTGGGGGGGTCACAGAACTATTGGCCCCGGAGCCCCTAAGATCACGGTTTCTGAAGCTTGTCTGGGTCTCCTGGGTCAGAATCTCCTGGAGAGCTTGTTGAAATGAAAATTCCTGGAGTTCCAGAGCTGACAGCCGACTCCGGGGGTGGAGCCCAGAACGTTCGTTTGTGGCCCACACCCACCGAAGCCCACTGAGAGCCACTGCGAGAGGGGAAGGCACGACCTGACCCCAAACCCCTCTCTGAACCTGTCACCTCACCCGTGGCTTCTGCTGCCTGATTGTGTCAAAGAAATGAGGCGATTGGTGTGAAGTCCCCCACAGGAGGTGCTCGTCAGACCCACTTCCCGCCAATCAACACCCACCATGCGCCGGGCCGGGCCCTCTTGTCTCCCAGCACCCCCAGGGCAGCAGGATGGGCAGCGCCTGGGCCTCGGCCCCAGGGCCCTAGGGTGCTAGGCCAGCCGGGGGCTCCCTGCCCTGCTCCGTGTCAGGCCCAGCCACCATAACAGTGAGCCCCGTGTCCTCACCCTGGGGGGTCCCCACGAGAGTGCCCTGCTCCCCCCTCAGCCGTCCTTCCTCCACAAACACTGTCGCCCCACCTGCCAGCAGTTGTCACACAATTTAGAGCTGGGAGATGGAGGAATCCATATATAGATTCAGGGCTCGTCTTTTTCTCCTGCCCCAGAGGCGCTGCTGTTCATTAAGCACGGTCATTAGCAAGGATTTAGGGGAGCCCAAGAGGGGCCCTGGGGAAGGAGGGCCTGCTGACCAGGCCCAGGCCATCGGTTCTACAGGAGAGGAGGTCATCTCAGCCATCCCCCTGCCTCTGAACCAGCTGGTTGAACACTCAGAAAGTCACGCAGGAAGGCCTTTCTTCTCTAATAATAATGAGCATAATAACCCCAGCTACCGTTTATAAGCAGTTATTACTTGATGAAGCTAGAGAAGGGCGTGCTTTCACCAACCCCCACAAGGAGGCAGGCACAGAGAGGGTTAGTGATTCAGCAAAAGTCACACAGCACAAGCACATGGACTGACTCTGGGGTGTCACTTCTAACCACTCAGTTCACGTCAAATGAAAAGGACTCAGCCAGCGGTGGCCAGCTCTGCCTGATGTGGCCAAACCCAGGGCCCAGCATGGAGAAGCCTAGCACTGGCCAAATCCGTGGAGACAGCAATGGCCATCATTCCAGCTCTACTGCCCCTCACGCAACTACGTCACGGCCCAGGAAATTCCCCGGTCCCCTGGGTAATATTTTTTTACTGCCATTGCCGGGTGCTATTCATTTTATTACACTTTTCCTTGTTATTTTTGTTGTTGGCGCATAAGCAATGTGGTCAATTCCGTTTTACGTGCCCCGGCGTCTCAGATTCATCGCCAGCCAGCGTGGCGCTGAGTGGTTACACGGGAAAGTGTTTGGCTAATAAAACGCATAAAGCAGAGATAGGAAAATCAATGCCTTTGTTAATAACCCTCCACCATCTTTCATGCCGTCTGCCAGGCTGGGCTGCCTGCTGGAGCTGGCGCCAGAGGCTCTACCCGGGGTGTCTGCCGCTGGGGCCAGGCACCAGCTGGCCCTTAGAAGCTGTGCCCTTTCCTCTTGCCCTCCTGGAGCAGAAGCCAGGCAGGTGCCCATCAGAGCACTGATTCCCTCCCAGTGCCTGAGTTGGAGACAGAGGGTTAGAAGAGAGAGGTCATTCTGGGTTCTTGAGCAAGTCACTGCACCACTCTGATCCTCGGTTTCCTCATCTAAAGAATGGTTATAATAACAGTTCCTCCAAGGGCTTTTGTGGGGACGCAAGGAGAAAGCCCGTGTAACCACCTGGCACCATGCACAGCATGCAGCATGTGTGGGCTGGGTAAAAGAACACTGCTGTCCCCCCTCCCCAGGTTACAGTCCCCTAGCCACTCAGGGTGCCCCTCCATCCCCAGCCCCTAGGCTGAGAAAGGTCTCTCCCTGGACTGAGCCCTAAAATGAGACATGTGTTCCAAGACACCGACACCACCTCTACTCAGACCCAAGAATGCAGCTGCCCTCCTTGTCCCTTATTCTTGCCCAAACATTTATCTCGGTCCCCAAGATCATTTGGCTTCATGCCTGGGCACCCCGGGGCCACATCAACACCGCCGCTGAAAGGCAAGGCTGGCCACAGTGAGTGGCAGAGCCCCAGTCCTGGGGCAAGGCACACCCACCGTGGGCCCTGAGCCATACTGGCTGGGAAAAGGAAGGCGATGGAGAACTTCACGTCCTTCTCAGCCCCCCCCAGCCCGGTCTCCCGGCCTTGGACATGCGGCTTGGCCCCTCTGAGCACCCGTTTCCCTATCTCCAAATGAGAATAATGACAACAGGCCGTCCTCCTGGGGTGTTGTAAGGATGGAACGAGATAACCTACCTAAAGCCAGAGGCCTCTCCTATGGCCCTTAGGGGGCCTGGGAGACCCTGAGAGCCGCCAACCCCCACCCCCAGCCCCCACAAGAGCATTGTAGGCAGAGGGCTCAGCTCCGGCAATGCCGGAACGGAGAGAGGAAGGATCGGGCTGCTTCTGCTCAATCACTGGGGGCTTGTTGGAGGTAATGGGAGGCCCTTGGCCCCCGAAGCCTCAGTTTCCCTCTCTGTAGAATGGGCACAGCATTACTTACCAGCCCTGGTCTGTGACGGGGGAGGGGGAGGTTACGTGAGGTACTGTATGACCATCTCAGGACAGGGCCGGGCACACAGCAGATTCTGAAGGCCTTGAGAGCTGCAGCTGAGCCACCGTCGGGAAGATGATGGGGACTGGGGGGGGAGTCTGGATCCTGTAGGCGGCAGCTTACCCAGGCCGGGGCCATCCCTCTCCCCCCAGCACCCCCCAAGCTGGTGGGGGTGGCAGAGAGCCCGCCCTGGGGAAAAACGGGGTGTCACCTCCCAAGGCCCTAACAGCCAGCCTCTGCCTCCAGGCGGCCCCACGCCCCTCCTCCCTCACCCGGGGGTGGGGGGAGTGCAAACACAGAGCTTAATCCCCAGCGCCTCCCAGCACACCCGGGCCTGACGCGCGGCTTGGCAAATATTGGACTTTATTAATTTAATTTAATTAAACTTTATTAACCTTTATTAAAAATAAACCCTCATTAAAATTCTCATTCCCGTCTCTGGCAAGGGTGGGGGCGGGGCACTGCCTCGTCTCCGTGCTCGTTAAATGTCACCCGAAGAGAGGCGGTGGCCTCCAGGGCCAGAGACTGGGACGCAGAGCGAGGGCTGGAGATGGATGTACGCGTGTGTCCGTGTGTGCGCGCGTGTGCATGTGCGCATGCGTGAGTGGGGGCTGTTGGCGGCTGAATTGGCGGCTGAAATCAAGGCCCTGGGCAGCCAACGTGGAAGATCAGCCCAGACCCCAGGAGGGCCAGCCAGGAGGGAAGAAGAGGATCCAAAGGCCCGGGAGGCCTGCAGGATCCAGCCGCCCCCCGAGGGTCAGCTTGGGCAGGCTCTGCGGAGCTGCACAGCAGTGCGCTCCCCAAGCAGATCTGGGAGGAAGGAAACGTTAGTCTCTTTCACACGTGTTATTTTTCCTAAGAGCTGTGTTCGCTCCTTTTAGAAAATTGGAAAATATAGAAAAGCACCAGAGAACATAAAATTCTCTATGAAGCCAGATGGACTCTCGTCCCTCAGAGCTGGGGTGACCGTGTCTACCATCCAATCGGGGACATGTTAAAGAGTGGAGCACTACTTATAGCTACGCCTGCACGACAGCCACCACAGGCCCTGTCCCGGGCTAAAGGGACGTCTCCCCACTGCTCAAAGCAACGCTAGTAAGATAGGGGCAGTTTTCCTTCTCATGGGAACTGAAACCCATTTCAACATACAAGGGAGCTGGTCTTCTGTTAGGAAACTACTGCGGCCCCCACCCCCGGCCAGGGCCCGGCGCCTGGGCTAATTCAGAGCTGGCAGTCGCTGAAAGCCTTCCATGTGCTGGGCTCTGTCCTGAGCTTGGTGTAAATTACCTCATCTAGTCCCCAGCAGCCTGGGGGAGGGGAGTCGTACTGTGCCCATTGTGCAGAGGAGGAAACTGAGGCTGGGGGTGGAGGGCCTTGGCCAGGGCCACAAGGCTAAGTGGCAGAGCCAGGACAGGAACCTGAAGCCCTGCAGTCATCCCCCTGGGCGAGCTCGTACTTGCAGGAGCTGAGGAAAACGGGGCGGCGCCACCTGGGAAGGGCAGGTCCAGGCGGGCAGCCGGGGAGGGCAGACCACCACTCCGGCTCATCTGAAGAGCTGCTGCTGGGCGGAGCGCTCAGATCCGCCCCAGCGCGTCCACGCAGAGGGGAGGGGAGGAAGGAGGCACTGGACAAGCCGGCAGAACCCGCCAGCTCCGCTGACACCCGCCACCCTGGAGGCCCGGATGCTGGCGGCACGTGCCTGCGCTGGGGGCCCTCCCTTCTGGACGGCGGCCAAGCCACCTGATCGGTCAGCGCGCTCCTTGTAGGGGAGGGCCTAGGGAACGACAGAGCAGGCGGGCCGCTCCGGTTGAGATGGCTCCAGGTCACGCACCCGATAAAAATATATTCAACACCCAGCAGGCCAGGCAGTAGCAGTAATGACTCTGGGGTGAGAGCGTCATAGGTTCAGATCCTGGCACCCCGCTTAGTGCTTTGGTGACTTTGGACAAGTTCATTCATTCCTTCAGCAAGCGTTCCTAAAGGTGTGGCACTGGGACATGATGGCGAACATCACAGCCCGGCCCTCACGCAGGCTAGTGAGAGAAGGAATCAGTAATAACCCCTAGACGTGTTCTTGTGAACTGGGGTAAGTGCCGTGGGGGAAAGGAGAGAATAACGCGGGAGACCTAATTAGGAGTGAGGAGGTGCCATTGAAGCTGAGACCTGAGGGCTGTGGAGGAGTGAAGCAGGGACACAGAGGGACAAGCCAGCCTGTGGGAGGAGCCAGGGAAGGCAGGAGGGAGGGAGAGCCCAGGGGGCTGCTGGAGAGGCCCCGCCTGAGCAAGCCAGGCCTGCAGGCCCGCATCAGCGTCCAAATCCAGGGAAGGCCCACAGGCACGGGAGGCGGCCAGAGGAGGGCCAGCAGTGGGGACAGCAGAAGGGAGTCGAAGCCCTTCAGCAGGGGAGGACTGCCCCGGGGCCCCGGCCAGGTCGGGGCACAAGGGATCGATGGTCAACAACTGTAGAGATGCTTTAGAGGAGGACCAACCGGACCACCTATTCATTCATTCATTCATTCATTCATTCATCTACTCCTTCACTCATTCATCCAGCTAGCTCGTTGCCAGGCACTGGAGAGAACTCTAAACAAGACCAACGCAGTCCCTGCCCTCAAGGAACTTAGAGTCGGGTGGGAGAAGTAACCCACAGATAAAGAAGTAAAAATAATCATCAATCATGCAGGAAGGAAATCAAGGGGCTGATGCGCAGAGGATAGTGAGGGGGAGGGGGCCCCACAACCAGAGGGCAGGTCATGGCTTCTCTTGGGGAGAGACACTTAAACCCAGACCTGAGGCTCTAGAAAGATCTGCCGGTGCAAAGGCCTTAAGTGGACACTGTGGGGCACCACCCAGACACCTCTCAGAACCCAGGCCCCCCTGACCCCAGCCGTGCTCTGTCAGTGATGAGGTGCAGGTGCTGCTGTCCTCAGACTTATCCTGCCGTGTAGACGGGGCCCCCAGTGCCTGGTTAGTATTGTAGTTAAAAAAAAAAACGTGTAAAGACTTTAACAGAGAGAAAATGCAGACCATCGTGGTGGGCGTCTCATGGAGGCTGTGTGTGGGGTTGGGGACGGATGCCAGAAACCCCTGAGAGAGAAGAGGAAGCCCAGGGGGAGGAGGACCACCATCCAGGCACCCCCCTCACTCGGGGTGGGAGGTCTCTGCCTGCCGTCGGTCGGGTCTCAGCACAGAGCAACTTCCAGCATCTTCCAGCATCTTCCAGCACTGGGAGCCTCCATCTTCCAGACAAGAGACCCCCAAGGGCACCCCAGAAGCGGCTCCACAGCTCTGGGCGGGGCGGGGACGGGACCCTCTCACCATCTTAGACAAGCCCCTTTGGGGACACGTGCCCAAGCCCCTGGCACCAGTTCCCAGGGGAGGCAGGAGCCCCTGCAGGGCCCAGCAAGGCGAGGACGAGGCAGCAGCCCCGCCTCCACCTGTCTCTCTCCCTGACTCTGGGCCTCAAGGGCTCTCCCTCGGCTGCTCCCTGTGACCGAGTTTGTGCTCTCTCCGCATCTCCGAACCTCTCTCCGCTTCTCTGAGTTCACCCGCTGAAGGTGGCCCCGCACGGACCCGGGGCGTTCACATCCGCAACGCGCCGCCCAGCCCGGGCCGCCTGGCAGCGGCCCCTGGCCCAAGCTCCCAGGAGAGACCCCGATTGGCCGGAGCGGGAGGAGATGCCCAGCGCTGGTCCAATCAGCTGAGGCCAGGGGCGGGGCCACACAGAAAAACACACCCGCAGGCTCCACCCTGCTTTCTGAGGCTCTTCGACCCCGTATTTCCCTAACTCCCTCGTCGTGTTCCTCAAGTCTGAGAATGAATGCCGCGCCTCAAAAGGAGCGAGCGCCCTGTCCCTGAAGGGGTGCCCGCATGGCGGGATGACCTTCGGAGTGGAGTTTTATTAGAGCGTCCCTGGTTCTGAGACTCCTTCCCCCTTCTTCTCATTGGGTGCCCCCCGGGGGCCACGAGGAAGGGGGCAGTGGCAGGCGAGGGCGCAGTTGTCACTTGACTCTGGAAGGCCCTGTGTGCGCGTCAGGGGGAAAGCAAGTCCCTGAGAGGCGGCGTGCAGAGGCCGGACCCGGCCGCCCCCATCCTGGGCGGGGAGCTGGACGGCCCTGAGCATCACCCTGCACACACGCGTGCCGGACGCCGTGCAAACACGGAGCCACACGCAGAGGCCCTGTCACATGTGTGTGGACAGATGCAGACATCCGGGCCAGACGTGTGTGCGTGAGCACGTGTGCACAGGTTAGCCCCAGAGAACAGCCGTGCACACACGGGCACAGTGCCCTGCAGAGAGTTCCATCGCCCTGCCTTTCTCTCTAGAGGGAATTGTGCTCCCAAGACAGGCTCCATCCTCCAGCTCCTGCAGGAGCAGGTGGGCGATATGGGCTCTATTTCCACTCTCAGGCCTGTTCCCCCATCTACCCCTGGTGTGCAGGCTTCCAGAGCTGGGGTCGGGATGGGGGCCTTGAGGGAGCACCCTAGCCATGCTCCTCTTTCCTGCTAAGAAACAGACCTGGCCACACTGGGGCAGGCTTCTAGGCCAGGCGGAGAGCAGGATGTCAGAGTGGCTTTCTGCCAGGAGCCCCCTTAAGAACACAGCTTTCAGAGGGCCGGGCTCCAGAATCTCCCCCACAACCCTGCCTGTAATACAAAATAGGTCATTGGTGTAATCCTGGCCAAACTGGCCTCTCGAAGATCAGCTAGGCCGTGCTCCCTGGCCTAATTATCCCATATTTGGTCAATACGCCATTAACACAGCACCTCGGATGTTAATAACCATTTCATGAAAAAGTCGGTGTAATTTATGAGATCAACACTGGTTAGCAAAATTAATAAATATTTCATTCGGCGAGATTTATCCCAGAGCGCTCCCGACAAGTGGACCGAGGGCCCTCAGGCAGCCCCGGGGAGCTGGCGGCCGGGGCAGAGGAAGGCCCAGCTCTCACTCGGGCCAATAAACATTTACCTCAAATCCTATCGCCATAAATCCGCAGGCTGGATGAGGGAGGCCAGTAAAACCTGACTTAACATTATGTCCTGGCCATTAACAATATTTATATAGATGTCACTTCAGGGAGGGTTAGAGTCGCCAGCGGCCGTGACAAGAGCCAGCTTGGGATCCTCTGGGAAGGTTTGTGCCCAGGGAGGCCTAGGACAACGGGAGAGCCCCAGATTGGCTCCCAGACCCCTCTAGGGTTGGCGATAGCCAGCTGTGTGACCTGGGGCAGGTTTCCCTACCTTTCAAAGCCTTGGTTTACTTATCTGTAAAATGGGGGTGTTAACAAGAGTCGTCTTGTGGGCTGCAGGAGGATTAAGTCATATAACACAAAATAAGGCCCCGGCACAGAGTAAGCACTCAGCGAAGGGACACTGCTGGAATAACCACGACTAGTAGAGGCAGCCAGAGGATGCGACCCTCTGCTTTCATAGAGGGAAGCTCTGCTGGGTGCACTCAGCCTTTTTAATCGAGGGTCAAATATCTACCAGATGCTGTGCACTTATTATCCATAATCTCACAATGATCCTGCGGGGTGAGCACTCTTGATATCCATTTTCCAAAAGAGGAAACTGAGGCTCAGAAAGGCAAAGTGACTTGCCCAGGAGCAGCCAGCAGGAAGTGTTGAAGCTGGACTCAAACCCAGGTCTGTGACTCCAAGTCCCCCCCATCACCCCGCACCACTGTGTCCCCCAGCTGGGAGAGCCCTGGCTGGCTTAGGTCCCAGGGGGCCTGCAGTGAGCAGCCCAGGAAACGCAGCTCTGCTCCTCTCCGTCCTCCTGTCAGCCGACCTGGAGCCCCGGGCAAACAGACCGGGCCCAGGTGGATGCCAGAGCCTGTTGTGGTTAAAGAACTTTCCAGGAGAACCAATTAGTTTTCCGTGGGGAACTTTCCACCAGGCATCGATTTTCCCTCTCTCTGCCTGGGGTGGATTTGATTTGCGAGGAGAAGCTCTTCCAGGAGGCAGAAGCAATTGTGTGAAATGAAAGCGCCGAATGTGACAGGCTCATCTGCTGGGGGACTGAGAGGGACTGAGGACGGGTTGGGGGCATGGGGATGGGGGCGGGAGGCCCCCTGCGACCTTGGTACAGACTCACCCTTCCACACGCGTGCCCTTGAGGCTGCAGCACCAAGACAAAAGCCAGCCCTTCTCCGGCTGCCCCTGGAGGCAGGCGGGCGGGTGGATTTGCCCCCTTACCTGCAAGGCTTCATTAAGCCACAATTCGAAATGAGGCCAGAGAACCAAGCACCTGGGGCAAGGCTGGACGTCCACCTCCTGTCCTTCCGCATCCTGATTCCTATTCATTTGTCTTCATTGAGCTACTGCCCTTACCTCACATTATTCTTTTAACAAATCTGGGAAGGGAGGAACAGAGCCTGGCTCATAGAGACTGTTCCACAAATGTGAAGGCATCATTATACCCATTTTACAGACAAAGAAACTGAGGCTCACGAGGGTTAGCCAGCTGTCCTGAAAAGAGCCAGAACTCAAAACCAGATCCGTCTGACTCCAAGCGCCCCTGTCCTTCATCTGCTCGTTCATCCAGGACCTGAGCGGGAGCCGGGACAGGCGAGGGGCTTGAAGGAAAACACGAGCTAAGGAGGATTCCATACTCACCTGGCCCAGAGCTCGGGGTGGTGGATGGAGAGCAGAGAAGCTGTGGAGACCCTGCCTCCCTGTTTTGCAGAATTGTTCACTCATTCATTAATTCATTGGACAGTTTCATTCATTGAACAAGTATTTATTGAGCTGCTGCTATGCGCCAGGACCTGTTCCAGGCACTGGGGGAACAGCAGTGATCAAAGGCGGCGTTCCATCAGGGAAAACAGATGTTAAACAGAACAATAAAAAGTGTGTAGTGTGCCAGGTGGTGATGGGGTGGTAAGGGGGGCGGGAGCTGTGGGCACGGGCGTGCAGGCGTTAATAGGGAGTTGAGGGGGGCCTCCCTGGGAGAGTGAGCACGACCTCAAGCAGGAAGGAAGAAGGGAGTTCTGGGCAGAGGGAACAGCAAGTGCAAAGGCCAGGAGGCTAGTGCGGCTGGAGGGGAGAGAGGTCAGAGTTCAGGGACAGGGCGGGCCTTGGAGGGCGTGAGCAGAGGGGGCAGGAGCCGGTTCAGGTTTTAGAGGGAACTCTCCGGCTGCTGAGTGGAGAGGAGCGAAGGGGTACGCAGGCCAAAGCGGGGAGACGCCTTTAGGGGCTTGGCCACCATCCGGGCGAGAGGCCGCGGTGGCTGGTCCGGGCGGGAAGCAGAGGGCGATGAGACGGGCTTATTGTGACAGATCTGGGTTTCCAGGTGGCTTGGATGCGGAGTGTGAGAGGAAGCGGAGTCGGGGACGAAGGCCCGGGGCCTGACCACTGCGGGCCGAGCACCTCCTGCGAGCGGGCCCCGGCGGCTCGGCACCTACACGCCAGTGTAGACGGGAGACAAATAAATGTCGGATAAAATGCGAGAGACAGAAGCGCTAGGAAGGAGGCCGCGGGTGAGGGGCTCCGTGGGGCGGGCAGGGAAGGCGTCTTGAGGAGGAGACCCCGCGGCAGAAGGAAGGGCGGGAGCAAGCCTGACGTTCTCCAGGCCAGAGCCTTCAGGGAGGAGGGATGCGGGGAGCGGGTCGTGAGGCGGGGGCCGCAGGCTGCGTCCTGGACGGGAGGAGGTCCGTGTGGCCCGGGCGCGGGGCCTCGGGGAAGGAGAAGGGGCCCGCGAGGCCGCGGTGTCAGACCAGGCGGGGCCTTGGGGTCTGGAATACTCGGAGCCCGGGGAGTGAGGACGGCTCCCGATTGCCCCCGCCGACCTCGCAGCGGGCCCTGTGCCCAGGGCTTCACTCTCCACCCCGCCTTGCGAAGGAGGGCCTGTCGCTGTCCCCATTCCACAGACGGTAAACTGAGGCCCGGAATGGAAAGCGGCCTGCCCAGGGTCACAGCGCTGGTACACAGCAGCACAGGGCTGCTTCGGGGCCGGAGCTCTGTCTCCCCTCTGCGCCCCCAGCAGCTGCAACGGGGAGCCCCCTAGACGCCGGGCAGGGGAGGAGATGCCCCTCCCAGAGACAGGTGCCAGGCTGGCAGGGCCCTCGTCTACAGCAGCTGGCGCCGTCTCAACACAAGCGGCGGCTTTAGTGTTTTAGGGGGGCCGGGCCTGCTTCAAACTGGGGCCACGGCGGGGGCACGGGGGCCCTCAGCACGGGCAGGACCTCCACGGGCATCCGGAAATGCTGAGGCTCGGCAGCCACCTGCAGGGGGACGGGACTGGACACGAGGGGTGGACAGCTACCGACCAGGACGCGGTCTGGAAAGCGCAGGGCCAGGTGCAGGCCTCGGACTCCGGGAGCCCCGGGGCCGCAGCGGGGATGCCTGGGTGAGGAAGTGGGCGAGGCACGCGGCCCGAGGGTCAGACAGGCCCGGGCCCTCGGCCCCCCTCTGAGCCTCCCCCACCGGGCGACCGTGGCCAGGCTGCCTCGCCTCCCCGAGGCTCCACCTGCTCCTCTGTGAAATGGGATATTCGAGGTTTCAACCTCACAGGACCGCGGGGAGGTTTAAATGAGAGAATGCCTTCCGGGTGGCCAGCCCGGTGGAGGCACGTGATGAGTGGAAGCTAATGCTGCTGGTCTGCTCACCACCAGCCTCATCATCGTTATTGAGAATGGGCAGTTGTAGGAGGACCAGCCTTTTCTGGGATCCGGGCCAGGAGGTGCTCCCACCCCTGGAAGGGAAATGACTCTGGATTGAGCTTCCACTCCATGCCAGACACAGTGCTCAGCTCTCACTCAATCCTCACAATAACCCTTTGAGGGAGGAGTTTTAAATCCTCTTTTACATAAGGAAAATCTGAGGCCCAGAGAAGGTAAGTACCTGGCCCAAGGTCACACAGCATGTAAGTGGCAGGGCTGGGATTTGATCCTGTGTGTACTCGACTCAGGGCCTGTGCCCTTCCCCTGTGGCCTCATGTGGGAGAACCACGTGTGGAAGGTGGGGAAGGTTAGAAAGTCCAGCCTGGCTCAGCCGCTCACTTGCTGTGTGTCCTTGGGCCCTCCTGCCCCTCTCTGGGCCCTGGGCTTCCCAACTATACCAGGAGAGGGTCAGATCCTCTAAGCGCCCCTTTCCCTCTGGCCTGGGGGCTCTAGGAATGTTTCCCCAGGGTGGGGGGAGGTGCCAACCTTCACCTGTACCCCAGCTGACCCTGCCACATGGCACGTCCACCTGGGCACTCACCCTGCCCCATTATGACTCCAGGTCCCATGGCCCCAGTGGGTGTGAAACCGGAGTGGGGAGGGGTCAGGGTGGCAGCTGAGAGTGGCCGGAGTGGTGGGTGGGTCACCTGGATTGATCTCGTCCCCAGGATGGGAGTTTTCTGCTCTGAGCTCTCGATGGCCACGTGGGCCGCAGGTGAGGTGGTGGGAAATGAGGCTGGAGTGGCAGCAGGGGCGTGAGAGCCAGCTAAGGAGCCCAGTCTTTATCCTGCAGGCACTGGGGAGCCAGGGAAGGCTTCTGAGCAAGGGAGTAAGGTCAGATGAGCGTTTCAGAGAGATCCCACTGGCAGCTGTGAGGAGTGGCCAGCTCGAGGGGCTTTCAGCATGTAAGTGAACAGAACAAAGGTCCAGGCCCTCACCGAGCTGATGTTCCAGCAGGGGAGATGAAAGATAAACAAACATAAGGCAGGAGTGAACTATACACCGTGCTAGGTAAGTACTGTGAACCAAAGAGAAAGAGAGCAGAGTAAGGGAGGAGGGCACAGGCTGCAGGATTGAACATGGGGTCAGAGT
Organism: Diceros bicornis minor; assembly: GCF_020826845.1. Lineage (NCBI taxonomy): Eukaryota > Metazoa > Chordata > Mammalia > Perissodactyla > Rhinocerotidae > Diceros > Diceros bicornis. Next base: position 34,249,230 of record NC_080767.1, on the reverse strand, counting down.
GGGCCTCAGCAAAGAGGTGAGAGTCCAGCCAAGACTTGAAGAAGGTGAGGAGAGAGCTCTGCAGATACCTGAGGAAGATTCTTCCGGACAGAGGGAAAGGCAAGTGCAAAGGCCCTGAGGCCACAGCAGGCCCCAGTAGGTGTCTGAGGAGCAGGAGGAAGGCCCATGTACCTGGAAGAGCCGGCTAAGGGAAACTGGGACAGACAGGGGGCAGGTGGCACAGTGTGTTGGACTTTGGGCCCATAGAAAAATGGTGGTAAAATCCATGGTGGTGGTGAGGAGTCTGAATTAACACGTCAGGTATTTAATGCAAGTCAGTGCATAGTAATCACTCAATTAATAGGAGTTAACATTATTGCTGCTTATAATGAGATGATTCCTAACCCTTGCTCAGGGAGGTGGGGGTGCCTTAGGGTCTCCCTGCTGTGAGCAGGAGCTGGATTTGAGCGATCCAGCCTGTTCCCCACTGGGCTGGGGGCTACTTTCTCTCTCAGCCTCTTGAGAATTTTCCAGGGCCTCGATGGGGCCTCAGGAAGTTTGGGGAGTGAGGGGGCGGGGCCCCCGTCATACTGGCATTAAATCAGACCCCGGCTCCGGAAGAAATCTCACCAAGAAGTTGTTAATACCTTTATTATGGGCTGAAATGTATTCACGATATTAAAAGACATCCCATTTCTGCCCCCCGTGTCACATCTGAGATGTAGCGTAGATAAATGATATATCACCGCACGCGATCTACCAAAACCATTAGTAACCATGACATTTTGACGTCAGATTTTAAAAAATTCCTAAGTAATCTTTTTGATTTATGAAATGCTGTCTGGGTTCATCGAGAGAGATCTCAGATTTATCACCGCCTGGTTAGAATTATTAATGATTTTCAATTTGTAAATCTGAAGTCGAGAAAGTCTGTGGGCTCCGGGTGAAAACTCCCGCCGATGAAGGCCCAGCCTCTCGTCCAGCCGACTTCAGCCCGCAGAGAGACAGTCCTTCTCTCCAACATTCCGGACACTCGACACTGTCTCCCAGCAAACCTGTCTGTCTGCAGCATGCAAGACTGTGGAGGGATCAGCTGCAGGACCTGCTCTGGGCGAAAGTATCAGTCCCACTTCAGAGAGGGGCTGTCCACTCCACTCCCCACCCCAACCCCCCCAGAGGCCTGGAAAGCTGCTCCGGCCGATTTGGGCAGAGGTGGTTAGGAGGGACGAAGCCCAGGGCAGCAGACAGCCCACGCCCTCCTTGGGTCTGAGTCAGACCTCAACTCAACTGCAGGCCCCTCACTCCACCAAAAAGCCTGGACCGGCCCCTCTCTGCCCACGGCAGCGGCCCCACACTGCCACTTCTGTCTCATCCAGGGACGTTCCTGGATGAGAGGGCACCTTACCTGTCAGTCTTATTCACGTCCGTCCCCCTCAAAGCTTCCATCTGCCCTCTCATCGCAGGGACTACCCTGACCTGGGCAGGAGGCAGAGAGCAGCACTGTTGGGCCCCTGGACGCAGGGTCTGGGCCCCCTGGGTTCCCACCCAGACCCGAGTCAGGCTCATCACCCCAGCTCGTCCAGGCCACCCTGGACACAACCCACATGCCCACAGCTCTCATCCGCGTGGAGTGTTAGAATCACCAGTGCCCTGGCTTCACCCCAGACCCGCTGAATCAGAATTGCCGGAAGGTTCCAACGTGCAGCGAGCCTGAGAACCCAGCCCCTGCATCAGCACTGCCGGCCCCCTTTCCTCCCTCCTTGCTGCCACTGCCCAATTCAGACCTCACGATTTCTCTCCAGGACCAAGAGGTCTCCCAGCCTCCATTCTCGCCTCCTCTGGTCCAGCCTCCCCGCGACTGTCCAAGTCCTCCTCACTGTACCCCTCCCAGCTTACACCCTCTGTGGCTCCCATAGGCCTGGGGAGGAAGGCCATCTTCCTGCGCAGCCCCCACTGAGGCCTGGAGAGGGCCAGGGACAGCATGAGGCCACGCAGGGAGCCACCTGCAGGACAGAACCACACCCAGAATCCTCCTTCCAGGCCTGATCCCCGGGAACCTCCACCCTCCAGCTTCCCCCACTGGACTCACAGCCTGGCTCCAGAACCAGCCTCCTTCCTGGGCAGGAGGAGGGCCCCATGGGGTGGGGGTCACTGGGGAGCCGGCTTCACCCACCACTCGATGGGGCTCCCCAGGGGTGGGCAGGGTGGATGAGCCACACAGCCGCTCTGAGCCTCAGTGTCCCGATCCATAAAGTAGCAATAACAGAATTCCCGATCCCTGGAGTTCTACAGAATTTAAGGCGCTCTCACATGGGACGAGCTTGGCGCCGGCGCACAGAGAGCCCCCGGGAACGCGTGGCTGCTGTTAGCACCACGATTATTGATGTGTCCCGGGCTAGGGCGTGTGGTGAGGCCATGTTTAAAAGCTTCGTCCTGCATTGGGTTCAAATTCTCAACACACTCTTTACGGGCCCGTGACCTCGGCCTCTCTAGGCCACAGTTTCCCCAATCCAGGGCCTATTCCTCCCACAGCCCCTTCATGGCCAGCTGCCCCACTCCCACCCCTTTCTGTGACGACATGAGTTCAATGTGAAGTGGCCTGGCAGCAAACGCCCCTCTGATAACCCACCCGGCCACAGACTCCATGAGGCCCTGACAGAGAAATATGTTTTGGCCACCGTTTTTTCTCTCGATTCACAAGTCAAAAGGAAAATTGAGACCACATTTCTACAAGTTTCAGAGGTGGGGAGGCGAGTTTTCAATACATGCAGGGAGATGGGCCATGTAGCCCCTGCTTTTTCCTCTGGTGCCCAGTGAGGTCCAGTCGCTGCTGGGGGGCCGTGGGGAGGGGGCCCGCAGAGAGGGCCAGGCTTTCCCGTGCCCAGCGCCTGGGCTCCCAGCAAGCAGTGACTGAGTGAACGCGTGCATGAATGAATGCACCAGCACAGGTTGCGTACCACCTAAATACCAGGCTTTCTCCCATCCATGATTTCATGTAATCCTCCCAATCTACCTGTAAGGGTGACGTCATTATTCCCATTTCACAGATGAGGACACTGAGGCTCAGAGGGGCCTGTGTCTAGCCTGAGGTCACGTAGCTGGGAAGCAGAGGAGCAAGGTAACAGCTCGGGCTGCTGGCACTGTGCTCAAGGTTCAGACCTCTGGCCTCCCACCCAGCAGGTGCAGCCTCCTGAGGTTTCCCAGGGACCCCCCAGCACCGTGAGGGGTGGGGGGATAGATACTTTATCCAACGTCACATCCATAGTCACACCTGCGTGTTCACAGAACACGTCACACACACACGCTCCTGCGCACAGCCTCCCACATTCACACACTCACGCACACGTACGCTGACACACACGTCCCTCCTGCACAAGGACCCTGACAGCCCCCGCTTCAGCTCCCTGCCCCCCGCCAGGGCCTGGGGCCCGCCCTGCAGCCTCGTTGGCACAGCCTCAGGTGCGCCTGGCCCTGCCTGCTTCCCTGAGCCAGGGTTCTGGAGCCCACAGAACTGCAGCCCCACCCCCGCCCCCTCCTGCAGGATCCTCTGCCTAGCTCTCTGGGATCCTTGGTGGAGTTGACATCTCAGACTCCCTCCACTCCGGGCCCACCAGCTGCTGTCACCTCCAGGAGTCAGCCCTGGTCCCACCCTGTTATGCCTGGCAGCCCAAGATGCCAACCTCACTTCTGTCCTGGCTCCTCCCTGCCTGGTGATAACCCACTCTGGCAGGAAGTCTCCAGTCATGGCTGCCTGGCCTCAGTTTCCCCAGAGGACCTCAGGTCAGCTCTCTTCAGAGGCTGAAGAGAAAAGGCCTCGGCGGCCAGGCAAGCAGGCTGGCTGGAAAACTACAAGGTGAGCCCATCCAGATGAGGAGGGAGGCGTGAACAGACAGCAGCTCCAAGCTGTGCAGCCCTGTGACTGTCTTCAAAGGCATCCAGTAGCGGGGAGAGGCGTGCAGAATACAGCCAGATCCCTCCAGGCTCAGGCCTCTGCCAGGCAGGTGCAGCAGATGGAAATGGGACAGGGGACCATGGTAGGCAGAATTTGTTACAGCGGCAATAGAAAACTAATACAGATTTTGGTACCTGGAAGTGGGGCGCTGCTGTAACAAATACCTAGAAAACGTGGAAGTGGCTTTGGAATTGAGCAGGGGACAGAGGCTGGAAAAATTTTGAGAAGCAGGATAGAAAAAGCCTAGACTGTCTTGAACAGACTATTAATAGAAATATGGATATATACACTCCTCAGTGAGTTTATATATATATATACTGGAAGATGAGGAGGATGAGAAGTCAGAGGTCAGGGAGAGGAGGAAGGTGTGGAGGTTTCGATAGTGGAAAAGTTTTGGGGGTGCCCAGGCCACAGCGTGGGTATGCTGGAGCAGAGAGGGACAGTATCTGGAGCTGAGACTGGTTAGGACTGGGGGTGGAAGAGAGGTTCATGTGGGCACTGAAGTGTTACATCATGATGGGGAAGCCAGAATGGAGAGAGAGATCATGAACAAGTGCCTGAAAAAAAACAATGATGGTGATGGTGACAGTGGTGATGATGGTGGTGATGGGGGAGGTGGTGGTAATAGTGGTGATGGTGGTGGTGGTGGTGGTGGTGGTGACAGTGGTGATTATGACGGTGGTGATGGTGGTGGTGGTGGTAATAGTTGTGATGGTGGTGATGGTGGTGGTGGAGGTGGTGATGATGATGGTGACAGTGGTAATGGTGGTGGTGGCGGTGGTAATAGTGGTTGGTGCTGATGATGGTGGTGGTGGTGGTGATGATGGTGGCGATGGTGCTGGTGACAGTGGTGATGATGGTGGTGTGGTGGTGACAGTGGTGATTATGATGGTGGTGGTAATAGTGGTGATGATGGTGGTGGTGGTGGTAATAGTGGTGATGATGTTGGTGGTGGTGGTGACAGTGGTGATTATGATGGTGGTGGTGCTGGTGGTGGTGGTAATAGTGGTGATGATGATGGTGGTGATAGTGGTGCTGATGACAGTGGTGATGGTGGTGGTGGTGGTGACAGTGGTGATAATGATGGTGGTGGTGGTGGTGCTGGTGACAGTGGTGATGATGGTGGTGGTGGTGGTGGTGGTGACAGTGGTTATTATGATGGTGGTGATGGTGGTGGTGGTGACAGTGGTGATAACGATGGTGGTGGTAAGGCAACCTGCTTGAAAATTTGCCCAAATCAGTGACCCACAAAAGGTAAATTGTTCCTTCTTCACAGCAACCAGAAGTTTAGGTTCTGAGTATAAGGGCCTGGTCTCACCTCCCGGGGGAGTTAACACCTTCCTGGCATTTCTGGAACCGCCCTGAATGCCCACCTCCTCCGCAGGTCTGTGTTGGGGCATCAGGCCAAACAAGGAATGAAGCTGGGACTTTGCCCAGGGGAGAGAGAGAGAGAGTTGGGTACTCGACTCAAGCCTGAGTGGAACCAGAGAGAGGCAGAGCTCTGTGGAGCCGGAAGTGCTCCCAGGCCACTGGGGGATGTCCGTGATGATGGGACCCTGAGTCGTGGCCCGGAGAGCTGCAGAGAGGGGCCCTGCCGCGGGCTCTGTAGTCAGGGGTGAGGCTGTCCCGGTGGGAGGCATGTCCAGGACGCCCAGTGCAACAGGATGACCTGATGACACAGGTGCAGGCTTGAGGACACGCCATGCCACACGGCAGCAGAGTCACGGCATCCCCCGGCCAGGGAACCAGGATGTCCCAGCTTCAGAACATCACAGCCACCTAGGACTCCAGAGAGGCAGGAGGGAGCCCCTGAATGACTGGGCATGGATGTCCAGGCACCAGGCCCAGACTCCATTTAATTTAGAAAAGTCAAGAAAGGCAACAGTTCTCACAGCCCAGGGTTATAGGGTGAATGTATGTTGTTTTAGTCAGAAAGCATCCACATTTCATAAGCGTGTTGAGCCTTGCACCATCTCGCTGGAGACCCACCGCCCCCCTGGGAGGAAGGTAATATGATTAGCTCACTTCACAGATGAGGAAACTGAGGCTGGAAAGGTGGACTGGCCTGCCCAGGAGCACACCAGGATTCCACAGGCACCAATGCCCAAGCCCCCTCCTGTTTTGCTCAAGGCTCTGAGTACACTGGCTTCATCACTCTGGCGTCCTAAGACCCTGCTGGGGGGCAATCGTGGCCACGATCCTCCCTCCTGTGGGTCTCAGGCCATATTAGTTTCCTGGGGCTGCCAGGAAGTACCACAAACTTGCAGGCGTGAAACCACAGAAATTGGTTCTCTTGCAGTTCTAGAGTCTAGAAGTCCGAAATCGAGGTGTTGGCAGGATTGGTTTCTCCTGGAGGCTGTGAGGGAGAATCTGTTCCAGGCCTTTTCTGAGCTTCTGTTGGTTCCTGGCACTCCGTGGTGTCCCTTGGTTTGTAGACACGTCGCTCCAATCCCTGCCCTGGTCTTCACCTGGCCTTCTTCCTGCGTGTGTCTGTTTTCTCTTCTTATGGGACATCAGTCATGGGACCAGGCCCACCCTAATCCGGTATGACCTCAACGTAACTGGATTTCACCCACAAAGACCCTATTTCCAAGTAAGGCCACATTGCCGGGTTCTGGGGATGAGGACTTCCTCCTATCTTTTGGGGGACCCAATTCAACCCATAACACAGGCCTCATGGTTTCCATCTACTCTGCTGAAATGTCAGTGACACCAGGGCCGGGGGCTGGGTTATTTTGGTCTCTGCCGCATCCCCAGTGCCTAGAACAAGAGCCCGACACACGGTAGGTGCTCAGCAAACATTATTGAGGAAGCGAATACATCTCGAATGTCTCCCTGCTCCCAGGACAAGAACACGCCCGCACCCCCTTCCACATGCCCTGTGATAGACACGTGGGCCAGGCAACACAGCCACACCAGACACAACACACCGTCAACACACGGCCACTCCCTCGCGTTCACACCAGCGCATCAAGGAGTGACAGGCCCACGTGATGCCCACTGAGAAACACACAAGTCACAGTGCGCGCAGGGACGTGCACGCGACGTAGCACACTCGCAGGCTTAGTGACGACCTGGAGAGGCCCGCCCGTCCCAGCAGCGGGGTGCCAGGCATTGTTAGAGCGTCACACATCTATTCTGCTTTTGTGACCCCCCAGGGGCCGGGAGACGATATTCTTGTCTTCATTGCTGAATGCTTCAAAACTCAGCTTTTGTTCTAATGGGAGAATTAAGCAACTGTTTCAAGTTGAGCTGGTGCCAGTGGGCCAGGCGGGCTGAGTTGGGGTGGGGAGAAGCCTGCTAGGAGGGAGGGGGCCGGGGGTTCGGTGGGGGGCAGCCCGAGGACTCTGAAGAGCAGTGGACTCATCTGTTGTTCAGACAAGACACAGGAGCAAACGTGCTCCTGCGGTCACAAACGCCTCCCCTAAGGAGCGGCCCGGCTCGGGTGCCCTGGCCACTCTGAATGAGGAGTACTGATCAATGAGCGCCTACTGTATGCAAGACTGGGGTTCAGTGATGCGTAAACAAGACCTCACCCAGTCCTCATCCGGCCCTGTGAGGGGCCACCCCAGTTTACAGATGGGGAGCTGAGGCTGGAGAGGGGAAGGGGCCCAGATTACTGTGGGGGTGTGAGACTCCAAAGGCCAAGCTTCTCCCGCTCATCCCACCGCTGCCGCCTGGCTGGGCACACCCACTGCCAGCTGCAGTGATGGGAGAGGCAACCTGGCTTCCTGGGACGAGCCCCACAAGCCTGTGTTAGAATCACCCCTTCCCATGGGCAGTGTTTACTGAGCTGCCATTTGCCCTGGACCACCCACTCTGGGCATCTGTAGGTGAAGCCAGAATGCCCCACCGATCAGAACACTGGTCTCAAGCGTCCATGGCACACTGCAGACACACTTACACACATCTTCAAGTTCCAAAGACTCCCTCCTGCTCCCCTGGTCCTCACCCCCCTGGGAGGGAGACCACGTGGGTATCCTTGGCTCCTGGCCACAACTGAGGCTCAGAGAAGACGTGATATGGGTGGGTGGGCTCACCAGCGTGGAGTTGGGCACACCAGGATCGATCTTGGGTGTGGGATTTCTGGCAAGAAGCTCCCCTTCTCTGAGCACGGTTTTCTCATCTGTAAAACAGGGCTAGTAAGTTCAAAGGAGGTGATATTCACCAAGGACTTATCCTGGACTTGGCCATCAGAAATCATCACTGCATCACTGGGGGCTGTTGTTTCTCTTCTTATCATTAGAGGAAAATTTCCCAGAGTTTTCCAGCAAATCAACATCTGGGAAGATTCTCCCATCCAGGTCAGGTTGAGGCCGAGGAGGACCCAGCAAAATGTCGTGGATAATTTGGGGTGACTGTGCTCCAATGATGAGGAGCGTGCTGAGCTGACCCCATGGGGAGAGTGTGGGGGCTCGTGGCTCTGACAGCCTCACCTCCACCCAACTCCGCTGTGCTAAATGGCAAGGCTGCCTGAAAAAGACAGGAGGCAGGGGGCCGGCCTGGTGGTGCAGCAGTTAAGTGCGCACGCTCCACTTCAGTGGCCCGGGGTTCGCCGGTTCGGATCCTGGGTGCGCACCGACGCACCGCTTGTCGAGCCATGCTGTGGAGGCGTCCCATATAAAGTAGAGGAAGATGGGCACGGATGTTAGCCCAGGGCCGATCTTCGTCAGCAAAAAAAGAGGAGGATTAACATTGGAGATTAGCTCAGGGCTGATCTTCCTCACAAAAAAAAAAAAGACAGAAGGCAGACTGGTACGGCCTTTTAGGGGAGATTTGGGTTTTTCTCTCAAAATTGTTAATTCATACACTGAGGAGCAACTCTGCTTTTACAGATTTATCCCATAGAAATGATCAGATGTATCCGCAGTGATTTACGTTTGAGGAAGTTTGTGGATCACTGTAGGTAAGTCCATCAGCAGGAGATTAGTTAAATGAGGACACATCTCTGCAGTGAAGTGCCATGGAGCCAACACCAAAGACTGCGGTAAGAATCGGGGAAGAAAATGGAAAGACACTCAGGATGTATTTCTTTAGAGAAAAAAAAAGAGACTTGAAAAGCAGTGTGTGTAGAATGATGGCACGTACAGGAGTGAGTGTGGGTAACAGAAAGCAAGGAAGCCCGGAGGGAGTCCCGGTTTCTGGTCGGGCACGTAAGGCGCTTAGAAACTGCCACTTCATCCTCACAGCAGGTGAAAGCTGAACAAACTGAAAACTCAACAGCTCTTAGATCTGTCAGAGAAGTGAGGTCACAGAGCAAACCACTGCCCCCCAGATTGGAGAGAAAAACAGGCAAATACAGAAAACTACAACTTAACAGAGCAGAAACCTCTTCAGTTTTTTCAGACATAACCCCAAAGGCATGATCCATGAAAGAAATAATGGATAAGCTGGACTTCATTAAAATTAAAAACTTCTGCATGGTCAAAGACAATGTCAAGAGAATGAGAAGACAAGCCACAGACTGGGAGAAAATATTTGCAAAAGACATCTGATAAAGAACTATTATCCAAAATATACAGAGAACTCTTATAATGCAACAATAAGAAAACAAACAACCCGATTAAAAAATGGGCAAAATGGGGCCGGCCTCATGGCATAGCAGTTAAGTTTGCATGCTCCCCTTTGGCAGTCTGGCGTTCACAGGTTCAGATCCCAGGCATGGACGAATGCATCACTCATCAAGCCATGCTGTGGCAGCATCCCATGTACAAAATGGAGGAAGATGGGCACAGATGTTAGCTCAGGGCTAATCTTCCTCAGCAAAAAAGAGGAAGATTGGCAATAGATGTTAGCTCGTGGCCAATCTCCCTCACACACAAAAAAAATGGGCATAAGATCTGAACAGACACCCCCACCAAAGAAGACATACAGATGACAAATAAGCATATGAAAAATTTTTCCGCATCATATATCATTAGAGAATTGCAAATTAAAACGGCATTGAGATACCACTACACACCTATCAGAATGGCCAAAATCCAGAACACTGGCAACATCAAATGCTGACAAGGATGTGGAGCAACGGGAACTCTCATTCATCACTGGTGGGAATGCAAAATGGTACAGCCACTTTGGAAGACAGTTTGGCAGTTTCTTATAAAACTAAACACACTCTTACCGTATGACCCAGCCATCTCATTCCTTGGTATCTACCCAAAGGAATTGGAAACATGTCCACACAAAAACCTGCACATGGATGTTTATAGCAGCTTTATTCATAATTGCCAAAACCTGGAAGCAACCAAGATATCCTTTAGTAGGTGAGTGGATAAATAAGCTGTGGTGCATCCAGACAATGGAATATTATTCAGCGCTAAAAAGAAATGACCTATCAAGCCATGAAAAGATGTGGAGGAATCTTAACGCATATCACTAAGTGAAAGGAGCCAATCCGAAAAGGCTGCATACTGTATGGTTCCAACTATATGACTTTCCGGAAAAGACAAACTATGGAGATAGTGAAAGAAACTGTGGTTGCCAGGGGTTAGGGTGGAGGGAGGGACAAACAGGCAGAGTACAGAGGATTTTTAGGGCGGTGAAACTATTCTGTATGATACTACAATAGTAGATACATGTCCTTATACATTTGTCCAAACCATAGAAGGTAAAACACCAACAGTAAACTCTAACGTAAACTATGGACTTTGACACATAATGATGCGTCAATGTAGGTTCATCAATTGCAACAAAAATACCACTGTGGTGGGGGAGGTTGTGTGTGTGTTGGGGAGAGGGGGTATGTGGGAACTCTCTGTACTTTTTACTCAATTTTTCTACAAAAACTGCTCTGAAAAAATTAAATTCATTAATTAAAAAAAAAATGCCAGGAGGAAGAAGGAAGGAACGATGGAAGGAAGGGAGAGAGGGGGAGAAGAGAAAGGAAGAGAGGGCTGCCTGACTGAGTCCTGGAGAGAGGACCTTGCTTCTCAGAGGGTGGCACCTCACCTGCGTGTGACTCTTTGTTGGGAAAGGCCAGACGCCTGAGCATGGCTCAGATGGAGAAAGTTTAGACAAAGAGAAATTTGGAGTTTCGATAGGGAGGGACCTGGTACAAGTGAGTGGGAGCCTGAGCATTTTGATGGAAAAAACTATAAAACTTTATTGAAAGACATTAAAGAAGATCTAAATAAATGAAGATAGAAATCTTGTTCATGGATTAAAAGACTCCATATATTAAAGATATCAATTCTATTGTGATCCAAATAAAAATCCCAAGAGAATTCTTTTATGACACGTGACAAGCTGATTTTAAAATTTATACACGACATATAAAGGGTCAAGAATGGCCAATACATTCCTGAAGAAGAACGAGGCGAGAGAATTTGCTTTATTAGATATCAAGACCAATTCTAAAGCTCCAGTAGTAGCCAGTGTGGTGTCAGCACAGAGATAGACATATAGCTCAATAGCCACACGAGCCCAGAAACAGACCCACACACACATGTGGACACTTGATGTGTGACACAGATGACATTGCAGATCATTGGAGAAAAGTTGAACTTTCCAATTAATGGTCTTGGGACAGTTAGACTCCTACCTCACACCATACACAAAATGCAGTAACCAAAAAGGAAACAAATTTGCTTAATTATTAGCTAAAATTAAGTCTTGCACTACTGTTTATTAAAACACCCTACAAATCAATAAGAAAAAGACCAACAACATAAGAAAATGGATAACCGGCTTCAACAGACACTTCACAGAAAACTCAAATGATCGATAAACATGTGAAAAGATGCTCAACCTCACTAGTAATCATGATGGAAATTCAAATTCAAATCATATTGACATATCATCATCAAAATACCAGGTTGGAAAAAAAATTTTAAATACCAAATGTTGACAAATATGTGGAAGTATAAGTCGGTACAACCACTTTGGAAAACAAATACTTTGGCCACTCCTAGTAAAGTTTAAGAGGCGCATATACTCAATGCCAGCAAGTCCCGGAACTCTTGCATGTGTGGGCCGGAGGGAGCAGAACAGCACTGTTCCCAGAGGGCCTTGTGACCTTCCTGTTCCTCCACTTCCCCGGGCCAGGGCCAGGCTAGGTGAGTTCATCTCCGATGTCCCCCCTGAGCACTGGAGCAGTTGATTCTCCACCACTAAGGGTTCTTCCTTCTGTAGAGGTTTCCCGAAGGATCCCCCAATCCTCGCCTCCCCCCGCACCTTGGAGCAACAAAACTCCACTGCTCTATTTTGCAAACTTTCCTTCCTTCTCTAACCTCTTTAGAGAAGGCATGGACCTCAGACCTAGACCCAAAGGCAGATCTCTTTCCTCCTAGACCTCTGCCTCCTCCTCTATACAATGGCGCAAGCTACATTGCATGTCCCGTAGGGTGTTTGGGAGCCTGCAGTGAGCTGGGCTCAGCAGGGGCTGGGCAGGGAGTGAGCTGTTGGGTGGGCTAGGTGCCCCACTGGGGGGAGTCACTCCCTGTCCTCAGGATGCACGCCTCCCTTCTGCCTTACCTGGACCTCCACTACCCCCAAGTTCCCCCATCCAGGCCATGCCTTTCTCCCAGTCTAATTCAACCACTCTTTGCAGAAGCCCTTTCCTACCTCCAGCCCACAAATGATCTCTCCCTTCCCCAAGCTTCTGGTCTATCAGCACATCAACAAATATTTCCCAAGAGCTCACCATATAGGAGGCATCATTTTTGGAGTTGAGGCAACAGCCCCGGCTCCTGGTGGAGAGATCGCTCAGGCAGGTGCGTGGGAGGAGAAAGGGCAGGGAGACCACCCTGTAACCAGCTCATCCTCAGTAACCAGCACAGGGCATGCCACATAGTATGTGCTCAATAAATAATGGTTGAACATTGAACCAAACAACTGAGATGCGTTCAGATTGCACGTGCTCAAGCATTTAGGCTGATATGCGTGTGTTTTGGCGGACACACACTTATAAGCACACACGCATGTGCCCATGAACATTGACATGTTAAACTCACCTGCACACACAGTCTCAATGCACGGGCCCGCTCCAGCCAGCATCCTCACGCACATGAATGCTGCCTCCCGCAAAAAGCTCGTTTATTTTGATTTATGACTATCACAAAAATAAACCTGACCGTCTTCTTGGGGATTCTGTAATCCTGACACGGGTCTCCGTGATATTGCTTTTCGCTCCTGGTTACCTGAAATTAGCAGAGTAATTCGGAATCTGCATCTTTATTTAAAAGAAAAAACTGTAGATGCAGAATTATAAAAATTTAATATGCTCCCAGGAAAATGAAAAATGAGAGGTTGTGATCTCGTCTAACACTTTCAAATGTGTTTATTAATTCATGTTTTAAATCATAAGTTTCATTCGGCGAGAGCCATGCACAGCAATAAGCCCGTTTTAAAATATTAATGAATAAACAATATTTCTCTATTGAAATATAACATGCTTCTTTGAACAATGGACCACCAGTAATAAATCAAAACCAAGAGAAAATTGCATTTCATATTTAATACAAGTTGAACTCTGCCTTTTTATAAATGATATCTTTTTTGTTTAATTGGCGTCAGTTCAGATCTAGCAGATTGCTAATAAAATTCTGGATTTCCATATTTAATGATGCGTACACTTTCTGCTGAAATTTTACCAGGAAAAAAGAATCAGCCTTTTATTATCTCCTGACTTGGTGGTGAGAGGTGAGGCCGAGGCCTCAGTCCAGTCTTGAGGTCTGGGTGGAGCAGGCGGGATGAGATGAATTGAAGAGGCAGAGCCACCCGCAGGACCCTCACCCAGCAGCTGACACCCCCTAGCTACTCTTCTGCTGACCGGAAGTAATCATTCCAGCCAGAGGGGCCAGAAACGAGGCGTTCCCTTCTGATCTGGGGCACCATGTAACAATAACAGTAAGAAGGGAACCCACCCGACCCCACCCCACGGACCAGGCACCATGTGTGCATCAGCTCACTTAATCTTTATGACATCCTATGAGGTAGATAGGAACCAAGTTCCCATTTTACAGAAACTGAGGCCACAAGCAGAGGAGGTGACATGCCCAAGGTCACACACAGCTGGTAAGTAGCAGAACTGGACTCGACTCCAGTGCCCTGACTCCAGTGCCCTAGCCCTTCACAGCACATCATGCTGCTCTGAAGGAGATGCATCAACCTGGGGGCCAAAAGACCTGGGTTTTATCAACAGTGAGTGAAGTGGGACTTGCGCTGGGGGCAGGGCATCAACGCAAGCTGGAATTCAACTGCAAATCACAGGGTGAGTCGTGCACTAATAGGTGACAAGAGCAGCCAGCCTCGGCCTCCACTGCGCGCAGGGCGCTTTACCTGTACCAGCTTGTTTGATCCTCCCTACAAGGCTGGGAGGCAGGTGCTTGACAGCTAAGGAAACTGAGGCACAGGGAGGTTACAAGGACACACAGCTAGTGTGAGGTAGAGCCGATTCCACCCTGGGCAGTCTCACTCAGGAGCCCACATTCATGAACGCTGAGCTATGGTGCTTTCCTAGGGGCCACACTGAACCCCTGGGGCCAGCACCCACTTGGCTGTGAGGTGTGGCTCCTGGCAGCGCACTTGGCAGGCCCACGTGGAAGCAAGCTCCGTGCACGTCAATCGGCTGTGTCTGTGACAGCTGAGTCATCAGGACTAGGGACCGAATCAGGGCTGCAGGGCCCAGCAGGGACGAGTTGCAGGCCATTCATTGGCCTGGAGTGCCTGTGGACAGAGCAGCCTTCCTGAGGGTGTCCCTGGGGTCCCAAGCTGCTGGGGAGATGAGATGATGGCTCTAATGGGGGGGCGGTTCTGGCATCCATCCCCTTCTCTGCTCAGTTCCCACCTCTGGCTCACCAACAGTGAGCCTGCCTAGCACGACAAGGAGACACCCTGACAAGACAGGTGGACAGGTGGTGTCACCTCTTTAAGCCTCAGATTCCCATCTAAAATTGGGATAATAGCACCCATCACATGGGGTTCCTTGGGCATTAAATAAGATAATGTACAGAAAGTACCTGGCAGAGCCCTGGTCCACAGGAGATGCTCAATAAACTGTAGCAGTCAGCCAGTGAAAGCCCCTTCTCATGACAGCAACAATTTTACACCTAAAACACCACCTCATCCGAGAGACTTATCCCCACGTCTCCCTGACGTGCTGCTCCAGAACACTGTCCCTCCCATTCCCATTTGTGGCCAGGGAATGGCACAAGGCTGCTGCTCACTGGGGCCTATAGAGAAGTTCTAACCTAGTTTGCAAGGCCACCTGGTCAGCTACACATAGAGATTCCCACACCACTTGTGTACGTCCACGTGGAAGACTGATACCTGTCCAACGGGAGCAGCTGCTCAGGCACTCGGCTCCAGAAACAGGCATATATTCTCATGTGAGCACACATGGGCGCAGTGCATCTAACTGCATACGTGGACAGGCCCCTTAGCCTGTGACTGGGTGCTTCAGGTGGTTTTCTGTT
Organism: Diceros bicornis minor; assembly: GCF_020826845.1. Classification (NCBI taxonomy): domain Eukaryota; kingdom Metazoa; phylum Chordata; class Mammalia; order Perissodactyla; family Rhinocerotidae; genus Diceros; species Diceros bicornis. The sequence continues at coordinate 34,233,885 of NC_080767.1, read as the reverse complement.
ATTTGCTTTGACCTTGTGAACGGGTTATGGGACCCTCACTTCTCCAGTCTTGGGTTCAGAAACCTACCAGTCTTTGCAACACCCTCACTAGGCCTTTGCTTTCTGAACAAGGACGAGGCCCAGGATCTTGGCCTCTCGAGGGTTGGGGCCTGATCTCATTCATCTCTGGGTCTAGCCCCTAACCCACTGCTTGACCCAGAAACGGTACCTGGTGAAAATCTATCAAATCAACACATTTCACCCAATTTGGAGTAAGATATCAGAACCTTGGGGCCCAGGCCATGCTCATTTTATCTATGAAGTGAGGATGTTTCTGCCCTCCCAGAGAGGTACGTACCAAAGACCAAAAAGGGAAACACGTGGCAGTGCCTCCTCGACTAGTGGATAGGAAAGGAATTGCTATTTTTTTTTAGGCTTCCCCAGAATAAAGCCTTAGACTCACATGTTTCCCTCAAAGGTCGCTAGCAAACATGTGAATCTCCAGCCAACTCTAGGATATGCTTCCCTCAACAGGCTGGCCCGAGGTCAACCTGAGATGGTTCTTAGGAGGTGTGTGTTTCTGGACATTACAGATGTATTTGTGTGTGCACGTGTGTCAGGTTTCCACAGGATGTGTTTGCAAAACCACATGGCATAGAGATTGTTTTATGTACAAAGATAAGAAAGGCTGACCCACGAGCTAATCGAATCATGCAAATAACTACTTAGCCATGGGAGAGATTCCCACAGGCAGGCTGAGAGCCGGCGTGGGGAGGACAGCCTTGGAGGGCAATCTATTTTATAAAGTTTACTCTCACGGTACAACTGCCTCAAGATTAATGTGAACGGTGGCCCTAGACCTGTTTTGCCTGGCTCTACCAACTAAAGTAGTAAAACAGTGGTATTTATCATAGACAATTTGCTGCAACTGATTAACATTAATCTGATTTCCTGTGAGGCAACTTCCTTCAGATATAGTAAACAGGCCCATTACCTACTCCTGACTTCTTTTATTATAAAGATTTAGATATTAGTGACAGATACGTATGTAAACATACGGAATTTCTAAGAATTTGAAAAAAAACAAAAACAATGTTTAACCTAGTTAAAGAATGGCTAGTTGGTCTTACATTTTGTAAGTTCAGAGTTTTAAGAGATATGTTAAGAGAAGTTGGGGGTTTTTTAAAATGGCATCTGAGGCTCACTCTTTTTGGACAAACTTTTGCTTGTTCTTAACTAGTATCTCACAGAAGTTATGAAAGTGAAGTGAATGTGACAAGATTGGCTATTTTAAAAAAAATTACAAAAAACGTCTTTCCATTAGGTCAGGAGAGTGTGCGCTCCAAGGGCAGAGACATCTGGGTTCAAGGTGTGGCCCCGTTGTCCTAGGACTGTGACCCTGTGGCATTTGCTTAACTTTTATGAGTGTTGGTTTCCTAATCTATGAAAATGGGAATAATATTGTCGTTGCGGTGTTCTCAGAGCGTGAGAATCAAGCGAGGATGTGTGAGGATGGTCCAGCAGCTGGCAGGACCTGCAGAGAGAGCGTGGCCAGTCAGCAGGGGCTGTTCCTTCACCCCCAGCTGCACGTCATCTCCAAGTCCCTCTGTGACAGGCCCCACGTTTACTCGCCCAGGCCTGCTTCTGGGCAGGCTTCCTCCTTCGCCTGCACTGGCTCGCTCAAGCGGTGGAGTAAGAAATTACGTCAACATTTAATCATGAAAGCAAAAAGTTTATTCATGTTTGAAACTACATATAACTACCACGAGGAAGACTTTTTCAATCCAGGGTGTAATCCAGTTAGAAAGGAACACGAAACGTTTTTAATACATTAGAATCACCGCCACAAATTATTTTCATGACTCAATCAGTTTCAGAATCGCATACAATACAAAAAGAGAGAAAGGAGAGAGGGGGCCCCATTACACAGGGTGAAATATACAGTACTGAATACTGAAATCTGAATGCATCACAATTAGTCGCCGCTTTTTTTTTTTTTTGCATGGATTAGTAACAAGATGAAGAACATTCAAAATGTTTCCCAGTATTTACAACAGTTTTACTGATCCTGTGTTAAATTTAAGACCCAATGTTTCCACTCTCAGCTTTTTAAAAGTTGCAAATGCAACCCTGATTTTTCTTTTAAAAGATTACAATGTACATTACATTTTATGAAGGGAAACAGAGTTAATTACAAGATGCAAAAAGATAAGAAAGAGACAAACTACAGCGTGAGTATTGTTCAGAGGTAGTAAGTGAGGACTCTAAGCTACAGAACATGTTGAAATTCTATTGGTTTGTATGAGTTCGCATGAGGTAATAAAGCTGTGTTTTGATTGGTGAGATGTATAAATACTCTTTTGCTACACTATATACAACACTCCAGAGAGCGGGGCCTTTTGTCGATGCCCAGAGAACGTAGCAAACCTTGACAAGTCTGTGCAGCACCCAGCGCACACCGTAAAACCCCAGACGGATCTCGTGTTCACCTCTATCAGCAGCAAGTATCTTCATCTCTCAGAACAATCTGGATCCGTAATTTAATTACCGAGCAGACTCTGGGCACTGGTGCTTTCAGAGAGAGAAGAGATGCTACCAGTCTCTGATCTAATTATAACACAAGAGATCGCAACACAAACGTGACGAGGAAGATTCTTAGACACAACCATCATTAACAGAGATAGCCAAACGGCTCCTTTATTCCCACTCCGTTAGCGATATGAAAGAAAGACAATCCAAATCAGCGATGGAAATATGCGAGAAGTTCAATTTAGGTGAGGTGAATCTTTGCATCTGCTTTAACGATTGAGGTTTAGCATATATTGTACTTTTTTTTACCCTTAAGGCCAAGTAATTGGCAACTGTGAAACCATTAATGTAAAATATTGATAATAAATTATGATAAAATAGCTACAGCACTGTCAACAATGTTAAATCTTGGCCTAATTGGATAAAGTGCTTTTTTAACATTGTGTGTTTTTATATAAATACAAATGATTATGATTCCTTAAAAAACAGATTTACCAAGTTCTCTAATAAGACAAGGTTTTACAGTAAAGCTGTAGATGGTGGGCTACAAAAACGCTTTCCTTTTCCTCCTATTGCTCTGAATGCACTTATCAAGGCATGTCAGCTCAGGGAAAAGTGTTGCCAGAGATTAGTTAGAGGTATCAGAGTGCACACTTCCTGGGCCTTCTGTAGGAGAAGTCACAGAAGATGGAGTTGTTGCGTCCTGCCAGCCTCCATTAGCCTGAAAGGAGAAACACAGTTCAACGGGTGCACGTCTACATATTAATTCTACTCCCCAATTTAAAACACCCAGATGACAACATGAGAGCAAAGATGCATTAGCAAAATGTATTTTCTAAACCCACTTTGGCAGGAGTTGGAAGCATGTGTTAAAGTGGGATTAAATGCATGTAAAACAAATCCATCCCACCAAGTAAAGACTTGGCAATAAATCAGCACGCCGAAGCAGGGCTTCAGCTAGTCTCAAGCTGGCACCAAGCTCTGCCTCGGATTTGCCAGTACAAATAAAGTGACTTGAAAAGAAATCTTTTAAGAATAGAGCAGTGGAGAAGCTCGGTGCAACGCCTCAGCAAGACTGTGGGCTCCACGAAGTATTCACTTCAGCCTGGCTTAATCCTTGTTTCCAGAGAGAAGAAGTTGTCCACCGTTTTTCCATACATGCCTGACAGCCAGCTACTACAACCCTTGAAAATGAAGGCCAGAATTTCCCTCCAAATAGGATCCTCCAGAATGAAAATGCACGACCGGTGGAGGGGCACACACTATTCAAATCTGTATTCCAATTATCTGTAACTGGAGCGCCTATTGGGGATGCTGCTACCGCTTTCCACACGCCACTGGCCCTTCCTGCCTCAGACCTGCATCAGCAACTAACAGTACTCAGAAACAAATCTGCCTTCTGTCCCAGCCTATAGAGGCAATTGCTGAAATCAACGTCGGATCAGATTTCTGCTGTGGCAGACAGCTTGTCGCTACATATTTTTGTGGCAGTCAGGAAGAAGGAGGCGCTGGGCCTGTGAGTTGGGGAGCACTGAGTGGAAGTGATGGGGTGGGCCTTTCTGGAGAGAAGGCAACGGGGAGCCGGCTGACACCTAGGGCCTGCGGCACAGACCGGCCTCGTGCTGTGCTGCCCCCAGACCTGGACCACCCACACCAGTGTCAGTGTGGGTCATAAGGTCCCCCATCTCCCTCCCATCCGCCTGCAACCTCTGCGAGTCCATCCAAAACGTCTTCTTTTAAGGCCTGTGCCACCAGGCTGCTGAGAACTCTGTCTGGCTCCCCAACCCAGCCTGGATCTGGCTGTCAGATGAGCCTTGTGCTGGGCATTTTTCCTTCTCCCATGATCACTGTTCTTAGAGAACTCCCTGTCTCTGACTGACTGCACAGTTCTGCAGAGGAAGCACCTTTCCTCCCTCTGGGACCACAGGGAGAGGGGAGGAACCAAACAACCCCACAGAGATGACCAGAGCCAAAGGGAAAAGGATTTTCCAGCCTTGAGGAACACCAAATTCAGGTAAGGAAAAAAAAAAAGAAAAGCTGCAGTGGTCTATTTTCAAAGCCCCAGTTGTGCAGGGTTGGATGGTGACATGCACACGTGTGTTTGTGTGGATTCTAAGAAATCCTCTTCTCTATCTAAAAGATAAGCTGTTTCCCCCCCTCAGGTATGAAAATCTACTTAGAAAAACTCTTACGCAGATACAAGTCTAAAGATATTCCATCTGAAGTAAACATCATTCCTCTTTTATCCAAATTTATAAACAACAAACGTATAATATTTTTACCCAGCGTGGCAGCTGGAGGAGAGATTGTCAGCAAGCATTCTTTTTTTCAAAATAAATTAATCCTTCCTCTGGTGGTTTGAGATTATGCACTGTATTATACAACAGCGCCTTATCAAGCCTCATCAGGGAAGATGGAACTCACGTCTGTAAAGTGCTGCAGGCAATCACAGTTTCATATTTTATCATGTTGATAAGGATATCGCACATTCTCTGAAGCATTTCAAAACACTTAAATGAAAAAGGAGAAATGCAACTAAAAGGCTTTTTATATGGTTTGTTGTGGGTTATTATGAGTTATTTATAAACCCAAAAAGAAAGATTTGACATCTCAAATGTAAAAGATTTGAGTATTTAATGGTCCTTTTTTCCCTTCACAATTGAACATCCTCAATCACTTTTTAAATCATTAATATTTACTCTCATAGCAAGCCAAGGCCCAAAAAAGGGAGAATTTTGTCCATTTTCTTCCACACTTGTCTGCCAGGAGTTAGGCAGTTCATTTCCTCTTAAAGTCTAGATCCCAGATTCTGTCCACCACTCCATCCAGCTTCACCCTGGTGACCCAATCTCCTGGTCCCTTTCAGGAACTGTGTGTTTTGCCATTTTCCATCCATGTCAGGGTGGGAGGAAAAGTAAAGTTTTGGTGAATTGGTTACAAAAGTTAAAATTATTTCCTCCATAATTAAAAACTGAGAGGCCATTAAAAATGCTGAACATGTTTTGTATCCCACACTGACAATATAGCAAGTTGCTCTTAAGAACAGAATTTTTTGTTCAGCTTGGTTTGTTGATCTGTCTGGGGCCCTCTAAGGTTGTCACCTTCACCTGAGCTGTGTTTGGGAATTTTTCCTGCTGCTCGAGTCTAAGATAAATGACCTGTTTTTCACTATTTCCCTGGAACACAGCACAGCCAGCAGGAGATGGCATCTTAATGCGCTGATGCTTAAGTCCCTATTGATGACAGAATGTCAGCCACTCTGGACATCTCTGAGGACTTCTAAGGGCATCTAGGTAACGTCAAATTTAGGTTCATAAAATAAAAGTGCAGTAAAGATGCTGCCTTCCCCACCTGCCAACAAGATGAGAAGCCAAGTCAAATGGCCATTAATTAATTTATTAGTCATTGTTTACCTGACGCTGTTCCTACAGCTCTTCGACCTGGTTCCCCAGAGTACTCACATTTAAATTATGTGGACTGTACAGTGAGTTTCCTCCAAGGCCGTCACTGTAGCCTCCCGTCTGATTGATAACATGACGGAGGGTATCCACCTAGAAGTGAGACGAAATGGAAGTCATCATCCCAAATCTATTAAAACGTCATCACTTACAAAAGTGAACAATTTGAATTATGTGTGCCACGAGGGTTTAGCATCTTCAGTGAAAGACAAATTTATCAATCAAACACGACTGGCAGAATTTCAACAATTCTTTGCATATTTAAACTCACACATCTTTGTTTTTCATGCCAGCCAAACAATAACATCTTCATGGCAATGCAAACTTTCCGTCTACACCAACCAAATGTGTGTGGCTGTGGGTGAAAACTACTTATAAATATGTATACTGGATCTCAACCTCTCTCTCATACACACACACACACACACACACACACACACACACACACATCTATATGCCTAAAAACAAGTAGTTGTTCTCAATTAAGAGGACGAGAAAAGAGCTGAACCTGGAACATACTTTAAGAACTCAGGTTTTGGTACACTGACTTAAAAAAATACAGAAATGAAACAGAGTAATATGTTTTTAGACCATACACACACTGACACACACAATTTTTCTGCTCTCTTTTGTTATGAAAGATGCACCCAACCCCTCTCCATGAGCTCAAGCCAGAGCCGAATGCATTCACAAAGTTCATCAGGTTTGAATCGTCAAAAGTCACTTTTCACTTGACTTCTCATGAAATTAAATGGTGGGGCGGACGGGTTACGTTTGGAGGCACCCAGCACAGGTTCTGCATGGATGTGCAGACCACTTCCATGGGTTGGAGTCAGGAGTTTTGAGCCCAAACCCTACCCTGCTAGAAAGGCCCCCGCTGGGGCATTTCTCCTACCTGTGATTGCACATTGGCTCCGACTTGGGACCCTTGGTAAGAATCCCCATTCAGACTCTGCATGTTCATGAACATGTCCCCAGAATTTGGGAGGTTAAAAGAACCAGAAGAACCTGGAAAGGAAAGAGTTAAGTAGCTGAATAACAGAGAGCTAAACACACAATCCTCAAAGACCTAGAGGCAGGGAAAGGAGAAAAGGTACAGAAGGGAAAGGTTGTGCACAACATAAAGCATTTCCAGACCTAAGAGGATGGAGAATAACTCCAAAGAATTAGGTCCTGTGACTCATTTTGCATCTAAGAAAGTCCCGTCAATGGGGAAGCCCAAATAAGAAACAAAGAGAATATCAAAATAAACAGAAAACCTGGCCTGGAACCATCCCCTCGTTGTCATTTCTCTCCAGGATTTGGTCATTAAATGAGCTCTTCACCATCATTAACTGTCACGGTGGACAATTACCCAGAGAAGAAACATTTTTCTGAAGTTCTTTCTTAGCCATACATTCTACCTAACTTTCCTTTCATTTGTTTTCATGTTCCATTAAAAAGAACTGGGGGGTGGGGGTGGGGTGGGGAGACGGACGGAGACAACAAAACAAATAAACAAAAAGCCCCTCACTTTCTGAACTTTTAAAGATCTATTTAAAAGATCTCCTTAGAAAAGCCCCTCGAATTGCTTCTCCAGTCCATCTGTTTGGACTAGTTGCACATCTTTCATTTCACTCAAGTTCCCTGTAATTTTAAGATGTTTCTAACTCCATCACAGATGTCACATAAAATTTGGCCAAAATGTGTTGTATGAGGAGCCAGATGTTGCATCCATGTATTAAATACCATACCCCTCACTGCTAACCACCTACAAAGGCTACCAAGCCAGCACAGGTGCTAAGGAAATGCTAAGAAAGACAGCAGACTAGAATCTGCGGCTACATTAGGTAGCAAGCACTGCTGTACTTAACTCCAACATTCTAGCTTCATTATACACAGCAACAGGTAAATTTCCCACTTGTGCTATTTTATTCTTTGACAGACCACTATTGACCTTAAAATGATACATGGAACAATACAGTTAAAATAATCATTAGTGATAACACTTTGCCTAAGTGCTGAATTGAAAACCACTACTAAGTGTGCAAGTTCCAGAATCTACCAGAAGCGAGCAGCACTCGCTATGAACAATGGGTTTATAGGCTCTGGCCATCCACTCATTCACCCTTTATGAGAACATGCCTGTATTTTAATTCAAATCTTCCTTTACAAATCCACTGTGTCCTCAGTATGGCTCTTGTTTCCTGGCCTGTGGGACAGGGTTTTGTGGCATAAGGCTGCTGGGGCCAAGTAGGGGGTGAGCACCCAGTACGTACCAGAATTTGGCGTGGTGGGTGAATTGGTCTGGTTGTTCTGCACAGCTGCGGCTACTGCGTGTGCGGCTGTCACAGCTGTCTTTGCAGCGTAGAGGTTGGCTTCTTCCTGAAACTTGCCGATATTCTTCTTGTACCTGATCCGTTTGTTGCCAAACCAGTTGGATACCTACAAATTGCAGGGACATGAATGAAGGAGAAGAGAGGTCAAGGGGGGTGGGGTGGGGGAAGCCAAGCTTACAATAATAATTGTTGGACACCAAGGGGATACCTTGGGAGACACTCAATTCCAAGCCTGCAATCACATCCTGTGGATAATGCATAATGGTTTTAGGGGTCCACTTTCTCTTCTGGCAAAACTCTCAACACTCCTGGAATAATACCGCTTAGCCACAGTAACACTAAAATGGCTGGGGGCACTGTTCAGTAAAAAATATTCGATTGGTATACAGCAATTAGTATATAAATGATCAGTCCCCCCAAAAGTAGCTGAAAAACTAAAGGAAATAGTTGTTAAGTTAGGTAGATAATAAGAATACTTGAGAAAGAATGACTTATTCTTTTTGGGTCTAGAACAATTTTGGCAGCTGTATAGTAGAATGATGTCTGGCCTGCTGAAAAGAGTAACATCAATTAATAATGGATGAAAAATCTCTTTGTCTTCCGCCTTAGAAGATACTGTATGTCTGCCAAGATGGCTTCTCAAGCTCTGCCAGTTAACACGCGAGAAGGTCACAACTTGAAAACTCAAGTAATTCCAATAAGGTCAAATGCAAATACAGAGGAGCAGCTCTGATTTCATCAGGTGGAATATACTGATTTCTTTCACAAACTACTTATGATATCAGCTAGCGCAAACGGAAGAGATTTCTAAAGAGGCTCTTGGCAACTGGCAGATTTCATCACATTTCATTGACAGCAAAACTTCAGCCCAGGACTCATTGCTCATAGTTATGTTACATGTTCAGGCATCTGTAGCTCAGCTATATAAAGAAGAAGCTAAAACCCACACAGCAATTTGTAAGAAGGTACCCACTTGCTATATGAAAGACTCTGACCTCTCTTTTGTTAAAGTAACAATTTAAAAATGCTTTTCAATAATTTCTTAATAATCTGTCAAAGTGGCATGTTGCTGTGTTATCAGGCTGGTGGGACACTGTTTCACCCTGAACAGCTCTTCAGAGGCCTGTGGAAAAATAAGGAGTAGTATCAGCCTCTCCAACCCAATTTACACCAATGGGCACACTTGTTGACCATCTCTGCCAAGTCTTTAATTGCTTTGGAAATAGAACTCTCATTCTTCAACCTACAGGACACTCATCCTTCCAGAAGAAGCCAAAGAGCTCTGGCAAGGGAGCCATGTGAGGAAGACAATGTTGGCCTTGCTGCTGCCCACATGCTGTCCCATCCTGGGGAAGCACTGTGTGCACACATGCACATGCATACACATGCAGGCACAGTCACTGAGGACCATGCAGCAACCATGCGCATAGCTTCCTCAGAGAGAAACAAGCCAAAACTCATCAGGAAGTAAATACGTTACAGATGAGGATTCCCTAGATGTTTCTGTTCCACCATCACTTGTTCCCCTCTGAAGGACTGTATGTATCCCTTCCTTCCTTCATACCAAACAGCAGTGGTTATAATAACTATCATTTAATGAGTATCTCCTATGTGCCAAGCATTAAGCAGAGCCCTTTGCATATATTTTCTCATTTAATCTTAATCTCAAGGGCTAGGTGGTTGGTTGAGGTGGTTACACAGGCATCACACCTGTCCCCAATCCAATGGCCTTTTCTCTCTCCTCAACTCGTTTGACCTCTCAGCAGTGTCTGATACTTGTAATTACCACCCCTCCTTCTCAAAGCTCTTTCTTTGCATGGTTTCTGTGACATTCCCTGACGCACCAGAGTGTGTGTGTGTGTGCGTGCTCGCATGTCAGTGTACTTTCTCCAAGACTCAGCTCTTGGCCCTCTTCTTTTTCTCCACATTAATGATTTCAATTATTATCTCTGTGTGGATGACTCCCAGATTTCCATCTCTATCCCTAACATCCATGAAGAATTTCAGTTCTCGATTTTTAAGACATTTCCATATAAATGTTCTGCCATAACCTCCAACTCAAGAGGTCTAAAATGGAACTCTCATATCCTCTCAACTTGCACCTCCTCTCGTATCTCTTCGTGTTCATGCATCTCCACCTCCAGAGACTTGGTACCTCACAAAGTCCCTGATTTCTCTGTTGGATGTTTTAATGGATATACGGTTCTCCATTTGGAACTAAGATCCGGTTCCCTTTCACTCCACTCACTTGTCTTAGTTTCTAGACTGTCACAACATTAGGCTCTCAAATAGCCTGGAGGGACCAAACCCCACCCTGCTGCTGGCCTTCTCTGCGCTCCCTTCTTTGAGCCCCACATGCTTGGGGCAGGTGCACATGATAATTGTGTAGGACGTGGTAGTGGACAGAGGAGTTAGGAGAGGACACAGGTGAGAAGGCAGTGAGGGCCTGAGCCAGGTAGAGTGGCAGGAGTTGGACAGAGCAGATATCATGGAGGAGAAATAGGCAGAATTTGGCCACTGACTAGCTGTGGAGGTCAGGGGAGAGGGAGAAGCCAGAGACGATGCTGATGTGGGGCCCAGGCCTCCACAAGGATGGAAACAGATGCACTGGGAGGGATTTCTGCACCAGGAGAAGTCAGCATCAGTGACTATTACGATCCATTCCCATACCAGAATTATATGACTCCAAAAACAAAAGTTTAATCAAGATGGAAAAAGGACTCTAAAGGAACCCATTCTTATTATGCTTGTTAAAGCAAGTTCTCTTAGACCCTACCTCACCTTTCAAAAGTGCGTTCTCAGCTCAGGAGGCAGACCTACAGAGCTGGTTTGCAAAAAAGCTGCTTCAATATATAATATCACTCTAGCTTGTCTGAATAAGGCTGTCAGGCCTTTGAAAGAGTTAAATATTGACTATATCTATAGCGCAAAGGGAGATATTCCTGATTGAGAGGGAATTTGGCATTTCTTAAGCATAATTAATGAAAATTCTCCAACTCTGAATTTAGCAACAAAGGCCCATTTTAGAATTCTCCTAAATAATTCTCTGTTGTATTCTGTACTTTGTAGTTAATATTACCTTGACAATCAGAGAAGCTATAATACATTAATGAAACCTAGCCTGGAAAATCAGATTACAGCTTTATTAACAGTTTCATAATTGAGGAATCTCTGTACTATCGAAGGTCTCATCTCTAGATATGTAAGAATCCTGTGTTTATGCATACCCCTGGACCAATCAAACAACAGTCATCACTAATAAAGGTTTATTTAATTCTCACAGTAAAATTTTAATATCACCAGCAGCCTGGGGAAGCTTTAGCAAGTGGATTTGCTTGACATCAGATCGTTTCTATTCTGCTAGTCCCAATACTTCTTAATCTTTAATATCAAGGCAATTAAAATTAATGGCCACTCATCCAAAGCTACTGTGGGCAGTGTTTCCTTGACATCAATTGTTTGATGGGATTACCTAGAGGTTAAACTAACAAGCAAGGTTTAATTGGAAGCAATGAAAGAAGCAGTGATCATATGTTATGTTTAACCTGCATAACCACATCTAAATGAATATCTAAAAATGTTAAACTATTTCTCAAATTAAAATATGCACGTCACATTCTGATATCACAGATTTTGGTATTGCAGCAATAAGCTATTAAGACCACACTGCTGCAACTGGGATCAGTGTAATTAATGTATAATTCGACACCTAAGTTCAGGAATTTTTTTCACCTTCTGAAAACAGATGGATACAATTAGTTGCAGAAGAACCCTACCTTCACCTAGTAGGAAGCACCAAAAGCTACCGATCGCATGTGGCCCCCTCCTACACAGTGCTCATGTGGGGCCAGGCTGCACACATGGGGCACTAAACAGAGCAGAGCTTACTCCATCTCTGAACTGGAATGGTCTGTACATTGGTCCCAGAATAGAAACACAAGCAGGAAATTGGTGGAGAGAAAGGCAACACACTGTCCTGTGCTTCTCTTTTGAGCCACATATCAAGGATCCATGACTCTGGACTGTGCAGAAGGCGAAGGGCCAGGCATGAATTTTACGATTAAAAATGATAATAAAAACACAAGTACTCGCCTCCTTCTACTGATGTTCATTGCTATCAGCTCCCAGACTGTGAGCCTCTGGTAATCAGGGCAATGAGTAGTGAACATTCTGCAGGTTGCTAATTTTCTGGAGCCCTTCTGCAAGGCCAAGCAGCGGCCGGAGGAGCTTATGGTCTCTCCCACTTACTACAGCCACGCATTTCCCCAACTCATTTCAGCTGCAGATCGCCAATCGCTTTTAAAAGGTAAAATGTTTTTATATGTGGAATCTAAAAAAGACAAACTCAGAGAAGTAGAGTGGTGGTTACCAGGGGTTGGGGGGGCGGAATGGGGAGATCTTAGCCAAAGGGTACAAACTTCCAGTTATAAGATTAACAAGTTTTGGGATCTAATGTACAGCATGGTGATTATAGCTAATAACACTGTATCATGTACTTGAATGTTGCTAAGAGAATAGGTCTTGAATGTTCTCACCACAAAAAAAAGAAATGATAACTATGTGATGGGGTGGAAGGGATAGCTAATACTATGGTGGTAATCATTTTGCAGTTTATAAATGTATGAAATCAACATGTTGTACACCTTAAATTTATACACTGTTATGTGTCAATTATATCACAATAAAGCTGGAAAAAAGTAAACATGTTTTCCAAACAATATAATAATAACTAAATTCAACTTTTATATCACTTTTTTATGTTTCTCAAAAAGGTACTCAGAACCTTTGACTCAGAACCTTCAACTGAGGTAGGTAAGTCAGACATGGTCAGTAGTGTATAATGGGTGCTTGGGACTCAGGCTCTGGTTTCAAATCCAAACTCCGCCATTTACTGAGTGACTCTGGGCAGGTTATTTTAGTTATTTTAATGTCTCCTCTCATATACAATGAGAATAATAAGAATATATCTTCCTCATAGAATTGTTGGGTGCATTAATGGTTTTGGCCCATAGTGATTACCTGACAACTGTTAGCTATTACTATCACCATCACCCATGTTTTATCAATGAAGACACAAGAGATCTGGACTATACATGAGTTGCCCAAAATCATCCAGTAAAGTGTGATGGATCCAGATTACAACCCCAGGACTCCCTGTCCACTTTTTCCTTTTTTTTTTGTTAGCTGCCTGAGCTAATATCCGATGCCAATCCTCCTCTTTTTTTGCTGAGGAAGATTGGCCCTGAGCTAATGTCCACGCCCATCTTCCTCTACTTTATATGGGACGCCACCACAGCATGGCTTGGCAAGCAGTACATTGGTGTGTGCCCAGGATCCAAACCTGCGAACCCCGGGCCATTGAAGCGGAGCATGCGCACTTAACCACTGCGCCACTGGGCCGGCCCCACACTTTTCCCTTTTTTATAATCAATTGGGATATGTTTTCTCAGCACCTGTTATGGTCAATACTATACTAGGTGCCATGGTGAGATGAAAAAATAAACATGTACCCCTACCTGCCTAGAATTTATAATCTGGTTATGAAAACAATGCTAGACACTCAAAATAATTAGCAAAAATTGCAGGATGGTGATGATCACATGCCAAGCTATAGAGTACAGATTGTAAGTACAGCAGGAATTTGAAGGAAGGGAGGTCCCAGCAGGTCTGGGAAATCAGGGGAGACTTGAACCGGACCTCAGCTTCAATTCAATTCAATAGTATTTTTATTGAGACTCAGTATTTCAGAGGTACAAACATCTAGAAGCACTGCTGACACAAAAAAGCCAAAAAACACAAGCTTCTGCCTCTCTCTCTCTGGACCTCTCCAAGATCCCAGAGACTTATTCCACTCTCTAACTTAACTCTCTTGTCCCTTCTTAACCTCTAAAGCCCTCTTTCTAGTAAAAGAGGAAGGAGAAGTCATTCTAAAGGCAGAGGAAAGGAGAATCAAGGTGGGTTTCTGCAAGAGGTGACACCTGAGGGGAGGACGTACAAGCGAGGAAGGCTTCTACTGGGGAGAATGAGGGAGCAGGGAGAGAGGAGGAAGGCAGGGGTACAGGGACGAGTGCAGGAAAGGCACCTGGAGGAGGCAGGCTCTGACTAAGGAGCAGGAAAGGGAGAGTGCGCTAGGCAAAGCAAAGCCTGAAGAGGAGCCCCACAGGTTACCCCACACCTCCCCCTCCAAGGGCTCACCAAGTGGAGGAGAGACTGAGATTGTGCCCAAGATTTCTAGAAGTACAGTGGGGAATGGGTTCCAGTGAGGCCACCTGAGGCCAGGTGAGGCAGCATTTCCACTCAGGTGCGTATCCTTTGTCAGTGGTCTGTGCACTTTTTGCTGGAATACTCTCTAAAGAAATTTTTTTTTTTATAATTTTATTTATTTATTTATTTTCCCCCAAAGCCCCAGTAGATAGTTGTACATCGTAGTTTCACATCCTTCTAGTTGCGGTACGTGGGACATGGCCTCAGCATGGCCAGAGAAGCGGTGCGTCGGTGTGCGCCCGGGGTCCGAACCCGGGCCGCCAGCGGCGGAGCGCGCACACTTAACCACTAAGCCACGGGGCCGGCCCACTAAAGAAATTTTGAAAATCAGGTACCTGCTCACACATTTTTTTCTCCTTTGCACATTTTTTAAGTCGGCATCTACAATTTTTCATTATAAGTTTATATAGTTGTAAACAACGTTATTTCAGTATGTCATAAATGTTGACATTTTAAAATAAAACTCTAACACTGTACTTTAAAATGTATCCAACCAGGGCCGGCCCCATGGCTTAGCGGTTAAGTGCGCGCACTCTGCTACTAGCGGCCCAAGTTCGGATCCCAGGCGCGCACTGACGCACCGCTTGTCCAGCCATGCTGAGGCCGCGTCCCACATACAGCAACTAGAAAGATGTGCAACTATGACATACAACTATGTACTGGGGCTTTGGGGGGAAAAAAAAAAAGGAGGAGGATTGGCAATAGATGTTAGCTCTGAGCCTGTCTCCCTCAGGAAACAGAGGAGGATTAGCATGGATGTTAGCTCAGGGCTGATCTTCCTCACAAAATAAATAAATAAATAAAATGTATCCAACCAAATATAAATAGAAAAGCAATTGATACCCACTATCCATTTTAAAAATAAACTTGCTTTTCTTTTCTTTCTTTTTTTTTGGTGAGGGAGATTGTCCATGAGCTAACACGCGTGCCCATCCTCCTCTGTTTTATATATGGGATGCCACCACAGCATGGCTTGATGAGCGATGCATAGGTCTGCACCCAGGGTCCGAACCTGCAAGCCCTGGGCCGCCAAAGCGGAGCACATCAACTTAACCACTATGCCATCAGGCTGGCCCATGGCTTTTCTTTAAGAGTTGAAAATTTTGCATTCTTTTTTGTTCTTGGAAGTATATTTTCATTTCACTTCCCTCCCATGTCACCCTAATGCAATACACTTTTATGCTCTACAAAAGAAATATATGGAAATGAACATTTTAAACTTTTTATTTCTTGTAATTATAATGCTCTACATGTTGAATATATCTTTCTGGGTTAAGGTATCATTACAGTTAATCTAAAATTGATCAAAGCAATACACACACTTATTTTGATAAATGAAAATACTTATTTTGACCATCAAAAGTAAGATTTTCTCACACATGCATTTCTTAATCAGAGGGGAGGGGGGTTATACAGTGCTGATTGAAGGAGGTTTGGTTATTACCGATATTTCACACAATCCCTTCCTGGGCACCAGAGCGGGTCTCGCCCTTTGGGGTAATGGGCCATAGTATTGGGTGGGAGTATCCTTTTCATCAAGTAGGAAAAGGGCAAGTGGGAAAGGGGGAAGGGAAAAAGGCACCCCACATGATGCACTTTCTGAGGCACACGGATTTGAGGAAGGAGTATAGATACATAAGGAAAGCTAGCTGGTGAAAACCTTAAAACCATGCACACCCTAGTACCCTTTGGAAAATCTTCAGCTACTTTGTGGATCCTGTGGAGCCTAGTTCAGACTGCAGCCTTAAGGGAGCAGGCTAACTGGCTACATTTTAACTTGTGTGAGCACAGTGTGGGAGGTCCTTGGATGGGGCGTGCCTGGTAAAGACCTTTAGCTCTAACAACCAGGCTCACTCAGGCAATCACTGCTATGTGCTACAATGACCTTTGGGAGCTGGACAAAAAACAAGTTCGTCAGTTTCAGGAAATTAAAAATGTTCTGATTAAAGAAATAAACCTAAGGGGGTAGATACAGTTTACTTTTTATTTAGCATAACCTTTCTGCAGAGTAAGCCAGCAAATATGTACATACCCTTTAACTCACCATTACTAAGAACTTATCTTTAGGAAATGTTTAGAGATAATTGTGCAGAGAGATTTGCTACAGTCCTACTTACAGTAGGAAAAAAAGGAGATTAATTTATAGCACATCTGTATAATGGAATATGATCATTGATTAAAAATCATGTTGAGCAAGAAGACTTACTGCCCTGGGGAAATATTCACAATATATTATAAAGAGGAGGAAAGCACATTTTTTTGCTTTGCATACAGTATAAGAATTTTTTTTCATAAAAATACACATAGACATACATAGGTGTGCACATGCACACATATGCACACACGTATGCACAGGAAAAAAGTACTAGGACACACATACCAGTATGTGATTATCTTTTAGAGTGAGTTTATAAGTAATTTCTATTTTTGTGTTTTTCTGTGTGTTTTCAAATATTATCCAAATTGATTTCAGATAAGCAGGTATCGGGGATTTTTTAAATTAGAAAAAATGTAGTTTTCAATGAAAAAAGTAACCACTATGCTTTTTAAAAAAGCACTTAGAAGTCATTTAACAATCTTTAAGAGTGGAAGTACCAGGCCTTGTGCTGGCCCACACAGCCACAGGAATCAACAATCCCATTCCTGTATTCTATCTGGAGGATGGGGTTAGCACATCCAAAAATTCCTGAAATAATTAAAATCAGACACTTTGTAAATCTCAAGCCATTAAAATTTCCCAGATTGCTTTGCATTTAAGAAAAACTCCATGTTCAAATTAAAAATCTAAACCATCTACAATGTGTCTATAGTCACTGAATGTCAAATTATTAATTACCATTAGTTGTATCTTACATTTCTAATTCTATCACTACATTTACTTATCATTTTAGTAACAATGTTAAATAAAAGAGAAAAATTACTACTTAAAGACAATCTTCAAGAGGCAGAAGTGCAGAACTTTAGAGTTCATCCTTAGTTTTGCTTCCTTGCATAAAATACGTTAGGGAGAGGATCAGCATTTGTTTGGAAAAGCAGCAGCTGACACTGAAACATCATTATTGAAATTAGCAAACTGAAAATTTATGAAGCACAAATCTTAGAAAAATCTGCCTTTGTGTTTCCCATGTTTACTTGTGATGCATACTTTATGGACTGTGCCTAATTAAATGCAACAGATTATGAAATGTTGAAATGCCAAGTTGTGTATAATGGAACATGTAGCATATTTACATGGTAAACAATTTTACCTCTAATAAATAGTTGCTCCCTAATCAATATGTTTCCATCCCCATTATATGATTCAATTTGAAATGAGGGATGGAAGCCAGATACGGTTAAATTTTTAAAGTTAATGTTAATAAACTAAATCTCGTTCTACGTGGTGCACATTCAGTAAAGTTTACATAAGGACAGAAGGCTGGACACACTGCAGACAACCACATGCGTGCATTCCCTTGAGAACCCCGGGGGCGGTTGGAGCAAGAGCTTGAGAGCTGGACAGACCTGCGTGTGAATTCCAGCTCTGTGTTTTCCTAGCTGTGGTACCTTAGTCAAGTCACATCATCTAGGGTCTCCTTTCCTGGTCTGCAAGATGGGATAACAATGCCTACTCCTCACAGACTGTCGTGAACATTAACGGAGATAACGTGAAAATGCACAGGCATGTGCCTGGGATGTACTAGGCAGCCAATAAATGTTAGCTCTCCTGTTTCTTAACACAAACAAGCAACAAGAGCAACAACAAAACCCTCTACAGGCTATGCTTGCTTCCTGCTGTCACTAGGTTGGGTCACCCTTTTCACAGGAGTTCAGATTCTGGGAGATCCAGTCCAGGCTCCCAGTGTTGGTGGGGTACCAGCAATGGGGAAGAGGCAGCAGTGAGAGAAGGGAAAAGGGGGTGCTCCCCTGCACACCTGAGCACAATAAACTTCCTACAGAGGAGGGTAACACCCAGACCAAGAGCTCCTGTCTGTCACACACCTGCTGGGCTACTGCTCTGCACAAACAGCTGACGGCACTACCTATGCCTCCTCGTCCCTCCCCACTCCTGCCCCACACAGCCACTTGCAGGACAATGCATTGGACCTAGAATTGATGAGAAACCTGGGTTTGGATCTTCCTTGCACATCCATTTCTAACAGCAGCCATCAATGGAGAGCTCATCACGAGCCTGCCATCGCACCAGGAACTTTCCATGCGCCATCTCTTTTAGCCCTCACAGACACCCAGTTTTACTGATGTAAAAATGGACGTCAGAAAGTTTATACACCCTGCCTGAAGTTACACAGCCTTTCCTGTGCTTTCTCCACTATGCCTTATCTAAGAACACCTGCTTTTTTCTTGATATCCCATAAATTTTTTGTGTGTGTGTGAGGAAGGTTGGCTCTGAGCTAAGATCTGTTGCCAATCTTCCTCATTTTGCTTGAGGAAGATCGTCCCTGAGCTAACATTTGTGCCAGTCTTCCTCAATTTTGTATGTGGGATGGCTGTCACAGCATGGCTTGATGAGCAGTGTGTAGGTCCATGCTGGGGCTCTGAACCTGTGAACCCCGGGCCGCTGAAGCAGAGCACGCAAACTTAACCACTACACCACCAGGCCAGCCCCCATAAAAATTTTATTAAAATTGTTTATTCAATTTTCTTTCTTTTCCATTGTATTAAATGGCTAGGGCTACAAAGGTATATTCTATCTTTTCAGTGCAAAATACTTCAGCTCCTTTATGGTTAAAATGTGGGCTAGCCCAAGAATCCAAACGATTTTTTTTTCTTTTTAGAATCATTTTTTTTCTTTTGAGAAAATAAGTTCCAAATTCCTAACAACTGACTTGAAAACCAACTTCTAAAACACAATCCACTTCTAATCGGAGAACTGAACAAACAGAAATTCAGTTTCCATAGTATTTGAAATAATTTAAAACAGATTCACTTGTCAAGTACTATATTTTTTTTATTTGAGGCTGTGAAAAATTTTATTGCCATAATGTACTGACATCCTTACAGTCTGGCTTTGCCCTTTCTACTCTGCACAATAGACTGATAACTGCTTGTGACATTCACAAAGAGGCTCATCTGCAAAAGTATATAAAGCGGCAGCCACAGGACACACAGAACAGATGACACCGTTCATCTCCCTGAAACACGTGCTGCTGGTGGTTCTAAATTACCACAGATGGTGTTTTCAATCAAAGATTTTTTTTCTTTAAAATTTCCTCTCTCATTTAAAAAACTAAAAATGTGGTAGGTATACAGCTGCACAGCTTCCTCCATAGGCTCCGTGGAAAGCCTCTTGGACAGACTTGGAAACACTGACATCACAACTGTGGAACTGCTTCCATCAGCTGCACTGAAAGGTGGAGCCATCTCCCAGGCAACACATGAGCATCCCAGAATGAAAACTCAAGAGCACTCTTTAAACAGTAATGGACTAGATTTTTTGTCCAGATAAGTTCCATGTAAATCTAATTCCTGTATCTGAAAACATCAAAATCTATCCAGTGTCCTACGTAAAGAAATCCTAGAGTCAAGCCTTTTGTTTCATGGAAATCTTTCTTTATTCAAACACCACTCCCTACCAAATACACACCCCCGTTTTATTCTCTTTTTAAAAATCCAGAAAATTGCTTTCCATTTATTTAAAATGGGAATAGCTATCCTCAAAAAGTATGCTATCTTTTCCACATACATAATTAGTTATCACTAAAAATGAATCACATGCGTTTTTAGAGTAAAGAATACAACAAGGGTGGGTCTATTCAGAGACTAATCACAGACACAACCCCACTTGCCCCCACACTCCTCTGGCTCTCACCGTTAGGGAACCTGTGAAAACCTGGGGGCTGGCGGCTGAATGCACACTAGTTTGCTGGGCTCAGGGCCTCTGTTCCCTCTTTCTTTTGGAACCTTTACAAGGCTCTGTATGCACATCACACCCAGCAAGAAAACTCTCATTGCGTGGGTGACAAATTAGCATTTATTGAGCACTCATGATATACCAGGCCCTGTAATAGGCCTTCTACATATATGATCTCATTTAGCCCTCAAACCTCTGAAGAAATTATCATGATCCTAATTTTACAGGTCAAAAAATGGAGACTTCAGGTTAAATAATTTGCTTAAGGTCACACTGCTACTTAATACTGGCAGAGTGGAGTCTGAGTGGCTTTTCTGCACCTTCCCACACTGAATGTACAGTCATCTGGAGTTAAAGTCTCAATTTCTCAAAATAAGTGATATGAAAGGATAGCACCACTACCTAAAAGGAACACAAGTAACAAAACTTAGTAGTGGTAAAAAATCTGGTGCACCTGCAGGGCAATGGTCTACATATTTTAACTTGAGGAAGCCAAGAGGGAGAAAAGGAAACTATTTATACTACTTCAGAACTTCTCTCCCTTGATCTTCCACCCAGTCACCTGACAAGGTCCCAGTGGGGGTAACCCAATTAGCTCTTTTTTGTGTGTGTGAGGAAGATTAGCCCTGGGCTAACATCCCTGCTCATCTTCCTCTACTTTATATGGGATGCTGCCACAGCATGGCTTGACAAGTGGTGCGTCGGTCTGCGCCTGGGATCTGAACCTGTGAACCTCGGGCTACCGAAGCGGAGCGCTTGAACTTAACTGCTATGCCACCAGGCCAACCCCAGTTAGTTCTTTTACCCCCTTCCACTCCTGGACTCCGAGGTTTGCTAGGGCAAGTCACAAGCCCAGGTCATTGGCTGGCTCTGCCAATGATTCTACCTTTTGAGACTCATCTTTGACCAGATCATTCATGCCACACACATTTAAAGAGTGCCCAGCAGGCACTGTGTTCCCCAGTGCGGGCCCTGACTCTTCCCATTACCTTTAGCCTCCCAAATCCAATCTGACCCTCACCCTCATTCTGTCTGTGACCATATGTCCTCTTGTAATAACAACAGTTGTAACATTTACACAGGGCTTCTTAAGTGCCAAGTACTATTCTAAGCACTCCACATATGTTAACTCATTAAGCCCTCATTAACAATCCAATGAGGTAGGTTCTACTATTTCCCCTATTTTATGGATAAGAAAACTGAGGCATAAAGAATTTAAAAAAAGAAAGAAAAGGGAGTGAATATCTGAAAAGAACAGGTATATTTAGAAACATTTTACAAAGAATATAGAAGACTGTGAATTGCCTCTGGAGAGGGGGACTAAGAGTCTGAAATAGAAGGGAAACCTGGAAGAACCAACTTTTGGTTTTGTTGAGCCCTACTGTATGTTTTTGTTAAATTTCCTTAATTTCTGCACTTGTCTTTATTATTCCCTTCCTTCCATTTTTTTTGGTTTAATTTATTGACCTTTAATACCTTGAGATGGGCCCTTAGCTCACTGATTTTCAGCCTTCTCTCCTCCTATACATATATATAACACATACACACACACACACACACATATATATAATATATATTTAAAGCTATAAATTTCCTTCTAAGCATGGCTTTAACTGCCTCCCATGAATTTTGATAGGTGTATTTTCATTATTATCCAGTTAAAATATTTTCCAGTTTCCACTGTGGTTTCATTAACTCATGAGTTATTAAGAAATATATTGCTTTATTTCCAAACACATGGGAATTTTCTAGTTATCTTTTGTTATTGATTTTTAGTTTAATTCCACTGTACTCAGAAAACATACTCTATTTTTTAATTATTCAAAATTATTTAAATTATTGTTTTAAATTATTTAAATTATTGTTTTAAATTATTTTTAAATTATTTAAATTGTAAATTATGTTTGAAATTATTTAAAATGTATTGAGAGTTGCTTTATGGCCCAGAATATAGTTAACTTTCAAAATGTTCTGCAAGTGCTTAAAAAGACGTACTCTGTGGTTTTTGGGTACAGTGTTCTATACATGCCCATTAGGTCGTTTGCTAATCATGGTCAAATGTCCTATATCTATGCTACGTGAAGTGTGGTTCCAGAACCATCAACATCAGCATTACCTGGGAGCTGCAAATTGTCAGGCCCCATTGTAGACCCTTTGAATATGGCCCAGGAATCTGCAATAAGCTCTCCAGAACATTCTTATGCATGCTAAAGTTTGAGAAGAACTGTTCCATGTCCTACTGATTTTGTGTGTGTGTGTGTGTGCGCACGCGTGTCTTCTTCTGTTACAGAAAGGTGTGAAAATTTCCTACATTGATTTTGGATTTATCTATTTTTCTTTGAAATTTTGTAAGTTTTTGCTTTATGTTTTTTGAGCTTCTGCTATTAGGTACACACAAATACAGAACTGCTGTGTCATTATTATTTAGTGCCTCTCTTTATCTCTACTAAAACCTCTTGCCTTGAAGTGTTCTTTATTTGATATTAATAAACACCAACTTTCTTTTAGTTGTTTGTATGTTATATTTTTTCCCATACTGTTACTTTCATTCTGTGTCCTTAAGTTTTAGACGTGTCTCTTAGAGAACATATGTAATTGTTTCATTTTTTATCTTATCTGACAATATTTGCCTATTACTTAGAGTATTCTTCAATTCATTTACATTTAATGTAATTATTGATATATTTGGCTATAAACCTATCACCTTACTAAATGCTTCTTATTTGTCCCACGTACTGTGGGACTTACTATGCTTACACTTACTATGCTTTTTTCCCCCTCTCCTTCTTGCCTTCTTTTAGATTGCTTATTTTTAAAAATCATTCCACATTTCCTTCTTTATTAGTTTGGAAGTTCTATACAGACGACCCCCAAATTACGATGGTCCAACTTATGATTTTTCTACTTTATGATGGTACAAAAGCGATATGCATTCCGTAGACCATACTTCGAATATTGAATTTTGATCCAGGCTAGCAATATGCAGTACAATAGCCTCTCTTGATGCTGGGCAGCAGCAGTGAGCTGCAGCTCCCAGGCAGCCACGTGACCACCAGCGTAAAAAACCAATACGCTTTCAGCCGTTCTGTACCCACCCAGCTATTCTGTTTTTCACTTTCAGTTTTGTATTCAACAAATTACGAGATATTCAATACTTTATTATAAAATAGGCTTTGTGTTAGATGATTCTGCCCAACTGTAGGCTAATGTAAGTGCTCTGAGCATGTTTATGGTAGGCTAGGCTAAGCTATGATGTTCAGTAGATTAGGTGTATTAAATGCATTTTTTGAGTTACAATTTACCATCATAAATTGAGGAAGCTCTGTACTCTTTTAGTATTCTGTAAGTGACTACCCTAGAGATTATATATTCCTGACTATCAAAGTGTAACATTAACCGGTACTTTTACATTAATTGGTACTTCTATCATATTTCACAGAAAATGCAAGAGCATTAGAACACTTACCTTCCCCTAATAACTTACAAGACATTACTGTTGTGTATTTTAATTCTATACACACTGTAACTAAATAAGACATTATTATTATTTTAAACAATCAATATTCATTTAGATTCATGTACACATTTACCCTTTTCTTTCCTTTCTCCTCCTTCCTGTATCTCCCACCCTCTATCTGGAATCTTTTTACTTCTGCGTGAAGAACACTTTTTGTACTTCCTTAGAGAGAAAATGGGAAAATTCTCTCAATTTTTTACTGAAAATGTCTTTACTTCACCTCCACTATTAAAGGACATTTTTGGCAGATATAGAATTGTAGGCTGACATTTAATTTATTTAATCTCTTTAAAAATATCATTCTACCGTATTATGGCTTTTTTGTTTTCATTAAGAAATCAGTGGTCAGTCTAATTGCTGCTTTTTTGAAGGCAATCTTATTTCTCCCTCTGGTTGCTTTTGTTTTGACTGTGTTCAGTGTGGATTCCTGTTCATTTACTATGTTTGGGGGCTGTAGTTTTTTGTGGATCCAGGGCTTGGAATCTCCCATCAGTTTTGGAAAGTTATCAGCCTTTACATTTCAAATATTACTTCTGACCCCGTCCTATGTTTGCTTCTGGGACTCCAATTACATTTATGTTAGGCTTCTTACTGTATCCTCAATGTTCCTTACTCTCGCACCTGATTTTCTAACCTACTGTCTCTCTCCATTCTTTAGTATGATTTTCTTATGACCCATCTTCCAGTTCACTAATTCTCCCTTCAGTTATGTTTAATCTGCTTTTAAATCCATACACTGAATTCTTAATTTTTGTTACTGTGTTGTTGTTTTTTTTTTTTTTTTTTTGGTGAGGAAGATTGGCCATGAGCTAACATCTATGCCATTTTCCTCTATTTTTTATGTGGGTCACCACCACAGCATGGCTTGATGAGTGGTGTAGGTCCGTGCCCAGGATCTGAAACTGTGAACCTGGGCCGCCACAGCAGAGCACACTGAACTCAACCATGCCACTGGGCCGGCCCCTGGTTACTGTATTTTTTATTCTAAAATTTCCCTTTGACCTTTTTTATGGTTTCCAGTTCTCTGACAAAATTCTCAATTGTACCTTTTATTTCCTTGTATATATTAAGCATAGTTATTTTACAGTCCATATCAGATTCTTTTATTTTCTAGATTTCTGTGGGTCTGTTTCTATTGTCTGTTATTTCTGCTGGTTTCAGTATATGTTGTCATGTCTTCTTGTATGTCTATTTTTTTTTGATTGTGTGCCCAATATTGTATTTGCTTTGTTTACAGAAACCACCTGAAGCCTAGAATGATGCCTTCTCCACAAAAAAATGTACTTTTGCTTTGTCCAGGCACCTACGAGTACTGGCAATCCAATTTCAAAGAGGTATTTTGAAGCAGAATTACAGTCTCTGTGAGGGTCCATGTACTTCTAATACACCTTTGCTACTAGGATGTAGCCCTAGTAGTCTAAGTTCTAACCCAAAGCAAGGGAAATAAAGTAGCCTCCCTTGGTAGGTCCTAGGCACCTAAACACCAATTCCCACCCTCTCAGCCCTGCAAAAGTGTCAAAAGCACTTGTTAACCTGTCAGCTTCTCAGTCACCCTCTCAGAACTGACAAATGACCCAGGGAAGAGTTGTTTCCCCTAGCCTTATTTTCTTCTTATCTGCAAGTACCCTAGGCAACACTATCCATTCCCAGGGCCTCAACTATGAACTTAAGTGGGTGACTCCCAAGCTACATCTTTAACCTTGACCTTTCTTCTAAGTCGTATTTCCAAACTGAACATTTCCCAACTGGGATACTGATGGCAATACAAACCTGGAATAACTATCATAAACCTTTTACCTCCCCTCCATCAAACTAGCATTTCCTCATGTGTTTCCTATATCAGCGAATAATATCAACCATCTTCAATTATCTAAGCTAAAACACTCAGCAATCTTCTATTACTCTTTCTTCCTCACATTGCTTACCCAACATCCAATTGTTTACCCAATCTCCAAGATATCAGTTCTACCTCCAAAATACTTTTCAAATCCACTTTTAGTGGCCTAATTTGAATCCTCACCACCTGTTTGCTGAATTATTCCAACAATAATCTCCTATGTACTCACTAGTCACTCTCATTCTAGTATTTTACCCTTTAAATTGATCTTACACATTGGTGCTTGATTTATCTTTCAGAAATCTAATTGTACCACCCCAATCCAGGAACTTTTATCTTCCTTATTTTATTTCATAGCATTTATTACCATGTGACATAATACATATATTTTATATATTATAATACTATATATTGGTATATATATACATTATAAATATGTATCAATTAATTATCCTCCCCTCCTTAGCATGTAAGCTCCACAAGGACAGAATCTCTGTTGTATTCATTGTCATGTGTAGCACAGTGACCAGAAACCACTAGTTGAATAGATAAATTAATTAATGTCAAACAAACAGCTAAACTGCTCAACCTTATAATTGCAGGCATAATTGCAGACATCTAAACATCATAATTGCAGACCTTCCCTAATCAGGCTCTAGCGTGACTTTCTACCTAAATCATTTCTTCAACAAATATTCATTGAGTGTCTATGTGCCGGACACTGTGCTAGGCGTTAAGAATACAGTGCTGAATAAGACCGCAGTCCCGTTCTACAATGGAATTCATGATCTATCAGGGGAAAAGCATCAAACAATTCACTATTTAGTTATAACTGTGGTTAAGTCCTATCAAGGAAAGGATAAGAAGTTATGAGAATATATACTGGAAGGAAGATATGAACTGGGAGTACAAGGAAAGCTTTCTTGCAGAACTGACATTTGAAGTGAGCTTTGAAAGAGTAGTAATTAATAAGATATTTATACGTGTGTGTAGGGGGGACAGTGTTAGACCATTCTAGGCAGGAGAAACAGCATAATAATAATTATTATTATATCTTCTCCTTACTCTTTGATAGGCACTCTGCTAGGTGCTTTACATATATTATCTCACTGAAACTCCCATAACCCTATGAAGTACATGCTATTTTTATCCAAATTACACATACGAGGAAATGAGGTACAGTGAGGTTAAATGACTTGCCCAAGGTCACAGAACTAACAAGTTGGGGGACTTTCCTAATCCTCTCAGTAGAAAGTAAACCCCTCCTTATACCTTATTCCAAAATGGCACTCACCTGTGCACTCCCTCAGGTAACTTTTGTATTCTGTCAGTAACATGTTTGTCTGTCTCCCCCAAGAAATTTGACACTTCTCAGGGAGAAAAAGCTTGTCTTATTTATCTTTGTTTGCCACAGTGCCAAACACAGTGCAAGGTCCATAGTAGGCACTCAATACCTGTTGAGTGAATTAGGAAAACAGCCAAAAAGCACGACAATTACCTTTGGCCAGATCAAATTAACTTATTCATACTGTTTGTAGCTTCTACTCTCAAAATCCATACTCGTTTTAGAAAAGTAATATACTCTCCACATAGGTGACAGAAGAGTCAGGAAAGGAGAAGAGAAGTCAAAAGATAAGGACAAAGGAAGCGCAAGAGCATCTCTGGAAAATGCAGATCTCCTGGGTGGGAATATCACAGCGTCAACATAAGCAGGAAGCCAGGAGGCTTGAACTTGGAGCCTGTTCTGATCTGGTGTCTT
The DNA here is from genome assembly GCF_020826845.1 of Diceros bicornis minor. Lineage (NCBI taxonomy): Eukaryota > Metazoa > Chordata > Mammalia > Perissodactyla > Rhinocerotidae > Diceros > Diceros bicornis. The sequence continues at coordinate 34,206,373 of NC_080767.1, read as the reverse complement.
TGCTTTTCAGGCTACACTGTATATAATCTGCTCACTCCTCCCTGCTCTGGGCCCCAAGAGGCTGACCTATATGCCCTCAGGCTTCTGGCCAAAGGAAGTCACTGGTAGGAGATGAGAAAGGAGGAAAGTAAGGTCAGATATTTGTTCCTCTGACTCACTCACTATAATACTGCCTTTACTTAAGGTCTCAGTTACTGGCCTTCTGCACACAGCTTCTATGTCTTGGTTGGGGTCTAGAATCATTCCTCCATCTCTTCAGGCCAAGGGGTAGTAAGAGAACTAGGCATTGCTGGCATTATCCTTTGTGGTTTCCCTATACTCTGCCCACATTTCTGTAAACAGAACTCTCCTCAGATTATTTTAATTTCAGTGTGCCATCTGTTTTCTGCTGGGACCTTGACTGATATATTGGCCTATTGGTCTGACATGCCTCACAGAAGCGAGGCAATGGAAAGGTGAGATGCAATGATGAGGGACAGGCAGGAGGAGAGACCGATGAGAATATTCAAAGGGAAGAAATAGGCAAAAGAAGGTGAAGGGGAGAAAAACTGGAGGGACCATGATTCTGATTATGGCTTCTTCTAGGTACAGGAAAACTCAAAAAACACCACATCTAAGCTGGAAATAGTCTCTCCATCTTTAGTTGGGTATCACATCAAATGTGTTAGAGACTGTCTCAAAAAAGATTCCTGAACATATATATAATCCCTGACATCACCGGAGAAAGCTTTAGGCACCATGCTAACCATGGTGCTGATTGTTTGTAGAGAACGACAAGAAGAAAAAAATCACAGGCTTCCCTAATTTTCTTTAAATCTTGCAGATACACCTTATCTGTACTTGGTGTTACAGCATCCTCAAAGCTCCCATCTTTTTACAACCTACTCCTTTGTTCTTTGAACAGTGTTTAATGACATCCCATCTCCACTAGGACATACAATCAGAGCCTTTATAGAACAGAGGGTCTGTAGCCTTCTTTTAAGACATTGTGAAAGAACGACTTTAACAAAATAGCTGCCATCTTCCTTCAACTTGTCTCCAGTTCACCAATTGCATACTTACAGTGGAAACCTACTCTGCCTTCTGTCTACTGCCAAAGTAACTGAAAAGGCATTTATGGATAGCTGAAAAAGATACTCTAATTTGACAGTCATCTTTTTTCCTGCTTTAATTATTATTTTAACGGGCTTCTTCTTATTTTAATAGATTTTTTTTAATAAGGAAATCTTACTTACAAATTTTAATTAGCTTACTGAATATTCACTGCGTTGGAATAAGTAGTTTAATGAGTAAGGAGACCTCAGACTACTAACTAGCCTGGAGTCTCTAAAGCAGTTTAGGGGGAAATGATGCAGCCCCAGTGATAGAAGCCCAGGCCTCACAAACCAGGACTCTGCAGCCGGGGCCCCAGGGACAGAGGACTCACACTGCCTCTTGCAGGAAAAAAAGCAAAATCCAGTCTCTTCTTTTTTATCAAGAACCTCTGCGTAAGAACCTCCAGCTCACCCACTCATGAAGACTTGTGATTCTTGTCAAATCACTTAACTTCTCGGAACATCAGTCTCCTCATCTGGAGGGTCAGATAATTTTTTCCACACTAGACTGTTATAAAAGTGGGTCTTGTGCAGCACTTTAAAAGCTCTAAAATATGTTAGTTGAGTGAATGAATGAATGAATGAATCTTAATGCTGCCAATTAACCTCTCTACCATTTCAGGTTCTCATGTGTTTAAAACAAAAAATCAATCTTTTCTTTACAGTACATTTCAATTACAGTAGCAATGAAGAATAAGTTAACATTTTTCATTCTAAAAACACCAGCAGCTAAAGTAGGGCCAGAGTTATTTAAATTCAAAATTAGAATCAGGAGAACAATGGAGTTTTTGTGACTTGCTAACTTGAATAATCAATGCAAGTTAGCTCTATTCTAAAAAGTAAAAGCATATTAATATCTGCTCCACTAATTAAGAAAACGTGACAATTTAAGTATGATTCTCAGTGCTTATGACATTTGAAACAATTTCACCTTCTGTGAATTTTCAGGACGTTATGTAAAAGGGGAACTCCAGCTTTCTCAATCAAACCAAGACTTAAGAAATCAGAGATTTCAAACTCTGAGTTCAGCCTGCAATTCTATATTAAGGATATTTATATTTATAATATATTACCACAAATTAACGTAGGACTAATATAAAATTGTAAATTTCTCACTTACCTGTGCCTATTTATATATCATAACATATAGTAAAGTTAAAAAACTATAGTATATGTTAACTTAAAATGTCCAAAACCAAACTCTTGATCTTCCTCCTCAAATCCTTCTCCAACTCACTTAATGACAACTCCATCCTTCTACTGCTCAGGCCAAAAATGTTCAAGTCATCCTTGACTCTCTTTCTCTTACTCTCTTTCTCTTACAGCCTACATCTAAACTATCAATAAACCCTCTCGGCTGCACCTTACCAATTATCTGGCATCCAGTCACCTCTCGTCACCTCTACTACTAACATCCTGGTCCAAGCACCACCATCTTCTGCCTGGATTACTGCATGGCGTAACTGGTGTCTCTGCTTCCCCTTGCCTCCCACGGTCTTATGGTGATCCTGTTAAAACTTAAGTCAGATCATGTCACTCCTCAGTTTTCCATCCCACTCAGAGTAAAAGCCCAAGTCATTACCATGGTCTGTAAGGCCCCTGCACCATTTGGACCTCACAGTCTCTCTGACTTCATCTCCTACTACTTCCCCCACGGGCTCAGGCCACTTTTACCTCAGGGCCTTTGCACTTACTGTTCCCTCTGCCTGAAATGTTTTTCACCAATTAGCCACATGGCTTGCTCTTTCATCTCCTTCAATCTTTACCAAAAAGTATTTTCTCAAGAGGGGCTTTCTTTACCACCCTATTAAAAATTGCACCCTTTAACTCTCTATTCTCCTTCCCTCCTTTATTTTTCTCCATAACACCTATCACTTTCTAATTTATCATCTCATTTACTTATTTTATGTTTGTATCCTCCCAGGAAAATGTAAGCTCCAATGAGGACAGGTCTGTTGATGTTGTATAAGTAAACTTTTTAGTCAAGTAAAAAATATATATATATATACAAAAAAAGGTCACATGTCATAAGTATAGAGCTTGATGAATTTTCATAAAACAAACACACCCATGAAACCATAACTTAGATCAAGAAACATTCACCTTTCCAATTACTATTCTCCCAAGGGTAACATTATCCTGACTTCTAACACTAAGATTAATTTTGCCTGTTTTGGAACTTTTTAATAAATGGAATCATACACTAAGTGCCTGACTTCTTTCACTTAGAATTATGTAGTTACATACAGTCTAGTCCATTCATTCTCATTGCTATATAATATTCCAAACATACCACTTTTGTTTACCCATTTTCCTACTGATGGACATTTCCCTTATTTCTAGTTCGGCTATTATGAATACTGTTGCTAAGGATATTCTCACACACACCTTGTGGTGAACACATGTACACAGTTCCGTCAGGTAGGGCAGCGGGTTCTGCCTGTGAGGTGCACAGCGTCTCTTCCAGCCCTAGCACAGTGTCTGGCACATAAGAGGTATTACGGTAAATTTTTTGTTAACAAATAAATGCAAATATTCTTTTTAAAACGGTTATTTAGATTTAATAATTCACATAAGACTTCCTTGACTTATATATGTTGGTTGATAATGCATAAAATTAAATTAACCCCTGTGAATCTACCATTACACTTAATACACTATTAACAATACCACTGAAACTCCTTGAATATTCCTTCCTAATCCCATTCCACTTAACTGAATTTTTTTTATCATTCCCTTTCTTTTCTTTATATTTAACCATATATATGTGACCCCTAAATGAAACGCTATTTGCTTTGTTTTGAACTTTATAAAAATGGTATCACACGACACATATTCTGAAATTTGCATTTTTCAATCAATATTACGTTTCTAGGATGCACTCAAATTGATGTGTATAGCTGCGGATCATTCTTTTTTCACTGCTGGATGGTAATCCATTGTGGCATTACACCACAGTGGATTTATCCATTTCCCCAGTCAATGGACAATTGGCTTATTTCAAGTTTTTTGCCATTTCAAATAATGTCACTATGAATGCTCTTACACATCTCTTGACATACACAGATACGAAGTTACACATCTCTTGACATACACAGATACGAAGTTTTCCAGGCAATTTCACCTAGAGGTGAAATTATAGATCAAATGATATGTGTACGTTCAAATTTATAAGATAATGCCAACAGTTTTCCTAAGTGGCTATACCAATTACATTTCTACCAATAATATTTAAGGGTTTCTGCTATTGTATATTCTTGCCAACAACGTGCAGACTTGGTAGGGTCAGATTTAGGATTTTTTGCCAATCGAGGAAATGTAAAATGTTATTTCATTGTGGTTTTTAAATCTCATTTTCCTGATTACTAGTAACAAGTAGGATCTTGTCATACAATTGACCATTTATATTTCTTTCTCTATGAAATTCCTGTTTGTGTTTTTTGCTTATTTTTCAAACAGGTTTTTGTCTTTTCCTCATTAATTTATAGAGTTCCTGATATATTTTGGATTTTAATCCTCTTGTTTATACACTTACAAATATCTTCTTGCTGTTTAAGGGCTGTCTTCACATTTTAAAAAAGGTTTTATTTGAAAGAATTTCAAATTTGCAAAAATAAAAATAGTATAAAGAATATCTGTGTATGCCCTTTACCCAGATTTACCTGTTATTAACATTTTGCCCCACTTGTGTGCACTCATGCATGTGCATTCTCTCTGTGTATGTGTATGTGTATACAGTCATGTGCCATATAACGACGTTTCAGTCAATAACGGACGGCATGTTTGACAGTGGTCCTGTAGGTTTAGTTCCATATAACTTAGATATGTAGAAGGCTATACTATTTTATACTGTTTATATACACACATACACACATATACGTACATATATATACAAACACACACACACATTTTTTTTCTGAACCATTTGAGGGTAAGTTGTACACATCATGGCCTTTTACCCCTAAGTAAGTCAGTGGTTATTTCCTAAGACTAGAGATAGTCTCTTATATAACCATAGCATATTTTACAAATTACAATTAACTTTAGTAAATTTAACCCAATAATATCCTTTACGGCATTTCCCCCCCAGTACAGGATTCAGTCTCGGGTCAGGCATTGCATTTACCTGTCACGTCTCTTGAGCCTCTTTAACCTGAAACATTTCCATGGCCTTTCTTTGATATTTTTAAAGAATACTGCTCCCTCCTTGCCTTTTTTCCCTAATAGAACATTCCTCCTTTTGAATTTGTCTGATATTTTCTAGTGATTAGATTCAGGTTACATTCTTGGACGAAATGCTACACACAACGTCCATTGATCCATCTTTGGTGATATTGATTCTAATCACTTGGTCAAGGCTTTGTTCCCTTTCTCCACTCTATAATTGTCTTTTTTTTTTTTTTTTAATATCCCTAGCAACTAATAAAAGGCCTATGGAGAGATACTTTAAGACCATTTTCTTCGTCAAAATTTCCCCCTAGATTTAATACCTATTGATGATACTTGCCTGATTTAATCTTTACTAAAAATGGTTGTATCATGTTGATGTTTCACAGTCTTTATTAAATACTTTGATAAATGTTCTACCACTGAATTTATCAATCTTTTCCTTTGTTGCTTACATATTTTATGTCCTTTTTAAGAAATTCTTTCCTATGCTCCTTAAAGTACTAGAGATATTCCCTTACATTTTCTTCTGAAAGTTCCCTATTTATTCTTAATTATTAAGTATTTTAAGCAATAAAGAATCAGTTTCATATACTCTAAATCTAGCAAAAATAGTGTTGCTACAGTTGCCTATTTTTAGTGGGTTTCAGTTTTTTTAAGTTAGCTTTGTAATGAACAATTTCTGGATTCTAAATTTAATTGTATTTTAGTATGATATATATTTTAAACAATGTTTTTTTTCTTTATAAAGTAGTTAACCTGTCAGGTCTGGAACATTCTCTGCTTTTACTTCTAAACAACTTAAACAAAAGGGCACTAATTTATAAGGCTAGCAACTGATGTCTTTAATAGTTAAAAGGGTAAAATCAGTGTTTCCACTTCAGAGACGTGGGGAAAGGAGTTGCTGAGGGGAAATAAACTTTTTTAGGCTGGAAAAGGGTAAAAAGTGGAGGAAATTGTCAAAACCTTAAACTGATTGCTGAAATTCTGCATTTGAAAGACCGACCTGGGAGAAATAAGGTCAGAAAGTCACTTTTTAGACAGCGTAATATATCTATGTCCACATTATTTTTACCTCTCAAGCAATTACTAAAAAATTGTTAAAATCTAACAAAGCTATTTTTCTATAGAAAACAAGTGAAATGAACATAGTAATTAACTATTTTTTTAAAAAAACATTGATAAATGGGTTCCTATCCTATTTTAGAAGTAGGGCAGGTCCGGCCCCGTGGCTTAGTGGTTAAGTGCGTGTGCTCCGCTGCTGGCGGCCCAGGTTCGGATCCCGGGCACACACCAATGCACCGCTTCTCCCGCCATGCTGAGGCCACGTCCCACATGCAGCAACTAGAAGGATGTGCAGCTATGACATACAACTATCTACTGGGGCTTTGGGGGAAAAAAAAAAGAGAAGGATTGGCAATAGATGTTAGCTCAGAGCCAGTCTTCCTCAGCAAAAAGAGGAGGATTAGCACGGATGTTAGCTCAGGGCTGATCTTCTTCACAAAAAAAAAAAAAGAAGAAGAAGAAGTAGGGCAAAACCCCTCTACTTCAGAACATCAGAAGGAAACTTTTCTCTTACTTATTAAACAAGCATGTGTTAAAAGCAAGTCCTATATTACACACAGAATGCTAGTATCACAACTAATGAAAAACCAGGATTATATTGGTTTTCAAAAAATGTATAGAATCTGTGTTATTCTCCAATGGTGAATATGTTATAGAAGTAAAAAGAAAAGAAGAGAAAAAGAGCAGAAGCATGAAAATACTTTAATTAATTATTATTATTTTTTTTGTGTGAGGAAGATTAGCCCTGGGCTAACAACCGATGCCTATCCTCCTCTTTTTGCTGAGGAAAACTGGCCCTGGGCTAACATCCATGCCCATCTTCCTCTACTTTATATGGGATGCCACCACAGCATGGCTTGACAAGCGGTGCGTCGGTGCGCGCCTGGGATCCGAACCTGCGAACCCCGGGCCGCCAAAGCGGAGTGCACGCACCTAACCGCTGCGCCACAGGGCCGGCCCCAAAAACACTTTAATTTAAATTGGACCCACAAATATTTGAATTCTAAGTCAGAGAGCTGTTGTAAGAGCTGGAAAACCAGACTTGGCATCATCAGCTGGTGTTCAGTATGAGCCCAATCCTTTCACTAATGTTCAGGCGAAATGCACACACCAGAAAACACCCACTTGAAGTGAATACTTTTAATTTCATCTTCTCTGTCCGACCCAGCATATTATACTGTTCCTTAGTATTTCAAGTGGCAGTGAGTACCGTATAGTAATGTGTTATATGTCTTCATAAGCTGGTAACCCAAATGAATTCCATTCCATCTCAAAATGAGCAAAAGGAATCAAGATATACCACTATTTCATAAGAGAATGACAATACCTCTTAAATGAAATCTTAAATGTCAAAACTTAAATCTACATTTGATCTAGAGGTTCTAGGGAAAGCAACGCCAAAACAGGAGCTGGAAATCATCTTAACCCAGACCCTTTTCCCTTAAATAACGATGGCCAAAGGACTGATATGAAACGTTCATTGAAATCTGAAGGGGATCTTTCGTATCTTGGACTTCAGATGTACAGAAGGAGTATTTATTTGGAACCTACTTTAAAATTTATGTAACATGTGACCTCTAGGGAACAGTGAAATTTCTGCCAAGGGTCAGCTTTTCCTTAAGTTCCACTGCAAGAACTGGTTGGAAACTATCGCATTTTCATGCTATAAAGAACTGCTATTCAAATGACAATCTATAAACAACAATATGAGGATTTAAATAAAATTGTATTTTAGAGCTAGTGCCAATAGGATATACTTATGTTTTAAGGGGGTACAGTTGTTCATTTATTTGTCTCCAATCCTCAGTCCAAATACCAGTCTATCCACCTAAAACTAAATGTATTTTTGTTAGAAGATGACAGGTAACTTCAGGGCCACAATTTACTACAAACAGATGTTTAAAACAAAAAATGGTGACAGGCATGAACTTAATTCTTCTGTTTAATGGATAATAAGGAAGCAAAGAAATCCTTGGGACCCAAATATCACAGCATGGTTACCAAGAAAAGACTTGGTGAATTCATCAAAGCTTTCACCAAAGAGTTATATTGAATTTCCTTTCAGCAACAAATAAATTGGTTTCTCACTGGTAGAAGCATAGGTCAGCCATCTAAATCGAGGAAAGCAGGACTACATGCTATTTACTGAAGAGTCACTTAAGTGTAAACCGCGTCTCTCCCCCCGGCAAGCTTACATCCTCTCTACAGGACATTTACACCAGGGCAGCAGGTGATTATCTTGATTTCTTGACACTTAGGATTAAAAAAAAATTATCTAAGCTTTAAAAGCTTGCATAAAAATGTGGGAATATCTATATTTTCTTTATATCTTCTTTGATGATGGAACATTTGGATATGAAATTTGATGAGAATGTCCCGAAGAAGGAATAGGATTCCTATATCAATGGGGAAACAAGACAGACCCCCATGGAGTCCTCTCTCACCTGTGACACTGTGATGCTGCATTTCTTGGCCAGCTCCTCTTTGGCTTCTTCACTGGGGTAGGGGTTGCTGAGGTGTGAGTAAAAATATTCATTCAAGATTTCTGTGGCCTGTTTACTGAAGTTACGCCTTTTTCGTCTATGACAAGAACCAAAAAGAGAATTATAGTTATAATTAGCATTAATCAAAGAGGGGTATATTAATTAGGATCATACAAAAAAATTAGATTTCTATTTTTAAACATTCTTAGGGTCTAATTTATCACTATGATATTGTAAATTATGCTCTCGGCATCCTCCAAAGCACTATCTAACTCATCTTAAGATGTAAGATCATTAAGAAAAATATTAGAATGTGAAGCACAATTAACTTCATTCTTTTATTTATTAAACAAATATTTATTGAGGATCAAATGTGTTCTAGGTTCTCAATGAAGATCCAGTAGGAACAAAACAGATAAGGCCTACCAGAGAGCTGACAAGGGAGAGAACAGAAACATAGGGGAAAGAAAGACATTCGACAAGTATCACAGAAATAACTACAAATGATGGTGATCATATCAAGTATCATAAAGGAAAAGTATAAGGTATAATGAAAGTGTATAAGAAGGAAACCTAACATAGATTATGGAATCAGGAAACCTTTCCTCGAAGGAGTGATATTTAATCTTGAGACCTGGAGAATGTGTAGGAGTTAGACAAAGAGTAGAGGGGAAGAGGAATGAGCAGAGGAAATAGTCCTAAAACAGAAAGAGCCTGGAAAATCCAAAGGGCTAGAGGAGGCTGGAGCACAGTAAAAACCAGGGAATGTGTGAGATGAGTCTGGAAGGATGGGCAGGCGCAAGATTACACAGGGTTAGTGGGCCCCATAAGAATTTTTGGATTTTATTTTAAGTGCAACAGGAAGCTATTAAAGGCTTTAAGTTTTATGTTTTAAAAAGATCGTTCTGACTGCTGAGAATAGTTGGAAGACAGCGTGAAAGGAAATGTAGAGATATTTAAGGAGACAACTGCAATGGTCAAAGCGAGAGATGATGGTAACCTGGCACAGGGTGAGAATAATGGAAACAAAAGATTCAAGACCTACTTGAAAGGTAAAAGCAACAGAATTTGATGATGGATTGAACAGGGGGAGTGGGTGGGGAAGACCGAGAAGGAAGGTAAGGAAGAAGTACATCAGGATTTCTAGATTTTTTCTGCTTAAGCAACTGCCTGGACTGAGGTATGATTTGCTCACAAGTGAAAGAGCAGGGGAGGGGCCGGCCCGGTGGCGCAAGCAGTGAAGAGCGCGCTCTGCTGTGGCGGCCCAGGGTTCACCGGCTCGGATCCCCGGCGCACACCGACTCACCGCTTGTCAGGCCATGCTGTGGCGGCGTCCCATATAAAGTGGAGGAAGATGGGAATGGATGTTAGCCCAGGGCCAGTCTTCCTCAGCAAAAAAGAGGAGGGTTGGCAGATGGTAGCTCAGGGCCGATCTTCCTCACAAAAAAAAAGAGTAGGGGAGGAAAAATTTTTGTTTTTACTGGAAGGTGGGTGGCAGACTGTCAGAAGATCAAGTATTTATTAACAATTTATTTCAAGTAGCAAAAATATCATTTATATTTGGGCTTTGTTATGAAGATTTTAAAGAACTGCAGCCTGCAAATTGGCATTTGTCAGACTTCACTTTAGATTCCCCAGTAACTGGAAAATACTTTCCCCAAATAATTCTCTTAATGCTGTCTTCCAAATAATCTTAACAATATTCTCAATTGTGATATCCTACATTTAGGAAAGACAGAGTCAGCAGGCAGTTGTAAATGTGTATACCCTATGAGAGTCTTCTAGTTAAAATGATGTCACTAACATGGCAGGTTAAGGATGTGATCTATGTCTCAACATTAAGGGAGAGTCAAGGGAGCAAGAAATCTAGGTCTGATCAAAACATCTCAGGTTATGAGTCCCGAAATTTCTTAATTTCAATAATTTTTTGGAAGGTTAAACCATTGTTTCCTGAGCGATGAAGGAGAGATTCAAGATCTATTTGGGGATTAAAAGCAACAGGATTTGATGATGAATTGCATGGGGGAGGTGCTGAGGGAAGGAAGGGAAGGAAGAGAAATACATGCAATTAGCATGTTTGCGGGAGTCCTGCATCGCTTGAAAAGAAAAACAAAGCTCTGACCTGGGGGCATTCTGAAGAGGCACACTGATGAGCAGCTGCGTGGGTGAGTAGGGTGGAAAGATCTAGCATAGATACTCAAACTGTCAAACCTATAGATAATTACCTGGCCCACAGATAATGTTTGTTGAGACCACACAATAATGACCTGCTCATAAAAATCTAGGTTTCTGGCTTCTTATGAAAAATTGGAAGATAAACCACATCAGGTCCACATTCTCAGAAGGCAGCCACAGGCTAACGCTGAGTGATGGCTGTCCCCTCAGATACATACCCATCTGCTCTAATCCTCACGGCCCCTCACCCAGCCACGCTCAATTCCATTATACACAAGCATGTGAGTTTGTGACTCTCAGTCTAAAACAGAGGGTCCAGTAGCGAGACTCCAGGGCACACTGGCGTGGAGGACACAAGGGCATTTCTTTGGGAAATGAGGACTTATGAAAGGAGGAATGAGCAGAAACATACCTTGGAAAGCAAAGATAAGTCTGGCTCACTTATCGATTTTGCCTAGGAGTAATTTTAGCAAACTTTGAAAAACCTCAGGGAACAAATTTATGGGCAGAACAGAACACCTCACCCCAGACATTCTGGCTGTGTCCAAACTATAGCACTTCTGCTAGAAGAGCAGAAGGACCTATACAAATTTATTCTTAAATGTTTTGCACTGGTACATGCTTCAGCTTGTGCAATTACCAAGAAAATGTAAGCATGGCCTTACAAAAAGCAGAGAAGCAAGGGAATCATATATCTGAATATGTTTGCCTAGAGCAGAAGAACCTTGCCTTCTCAGTGCAGAGGGCTTGCTAAGAGGCGCTACAAGAACAGATGGAACCAAAGCTCAGTATTTGCATTCACTTGAAGGCATAAGAGAGAACTCAGTCTTATACTTTATTTATTTTTTAGAAAAATATTCTTTAGAAAATGCTCATTAAGCATTTCCCCTAAGTTTCATTCCCCTCCAGGGTTCACCGCACTCTAAATGGCTGTGCCTCAGGCCAGTGTGCAGTGGCGCAGCAGTCCCAGGGCTGTGTGCCATCAGCGTCACAACATCGCTAACAGCAACCTCTGTGGGAGAAGGGACTCTGCTCCAAGCTCTGCCACCTTCTCATTTCTGGCTCTGCTCACTCTGGCTTGTTCACATACTTTCTCTTCTTGGAAGAAAAATAAATCATTTAGAGGTATACATTATGAATGCAGTTATGTAAAAAAATAAGCACCCATGTTGACAAGAAAGGGAAAGTATCAGCAAAAACAAGGATAGCAGTTGTGTTAGGAAGGATTCCTTTCTAAAGGAAGGACTTTTAAATATCTTTGTTACATAATTATTTTCACTAAAATGCTCAAAGTTGAAAAACAATTTAAAAATATTTTTTGTTTTCTGATGCTACCTCAACTCTTCGATTTGAGCTATTAAAAGTATTAAGTGGAAATACTCATTCATCTGGTTAGTCAAATTATATTTTGCAGCCCATTATGTGTAAGACACTTGCTGGATCGTGAGGAATGTAACATGTGAGACTTGGCTGTTGCTTTCAGTGACAATGTGACTTACTAGGGAAGAGAGAAATGTTCTCGAAAAGCTACAATAGAGGCAGTCTGAACGAAGTTTGGTCTGAAGAACTGTATAAACATAGCGTCAGTGTCGAAGAAAAGGCAAGGACCAGTCCAGTGGAGCGATTGAAGTGGTCTTCTAAAAAGCGAGCATGTAGGTCGGGCCTGGAAGGATGAACAAGGTCTCACTAAATTAACACACATGAGCACTGGCTCCTTTCCAGGCTCCGTGCTGGACACCCTCACAGATGACAACTCATTACTGGTGACCAAGCTGGGGAAAGACTGGGGGAACAGAGTCTGCTGTTGAGGGTGGGAGTGAGGAGTCGGGGTGGTGGCAGAAGAAGTCGTTAGGCAGAGGGGAAGGAAGAAAGCTACTCAGAGGAAACAGACAAGACCAAGAGGTGTTTCATTTTGGATTAAACACAGGAAAGAACAATTCAGTGATATAATAGGAGCACTAAAAATGTTCCGACTTTGATCTCATAATTCCGTTTCTGAGAATTAATCCTTAGGAAATAATTCTAAAGATAAAAAGGTTTAATGCATAAAGATTTTCACTGAAACACTAGTTTCAACAGAGATCTGTCTAAGTACCCTCTCTCCATCATTTTCTCTCCCCTTAACTTGCTGTCTTTATCTCCACAGCACTTATCACCCTATTACATTTCATTACCTTAGTGAATAGAATACTATAGCATATTTGTTTACTTGTTTATTTTGTTTCCCCAAGTAGAATGTAAGCTCAACTGGGGCAAGTATGTGAACCTTGTTTAACTTTATACTCTCAGCACAAATAAATATTTGTGGGAGGAAGGAAGAAAGGAAGGAAGGAAGGAAAAAGCCATAATGGAAATTAATCAAGACAAATTAAATGCTCAAAAATGAAGGAATGGTTAAGTAAATTACTTATCATATATCCATTTGGTAGACCTCAACCATTAAAACATTATTTAAAACTGGAGCTTATACTATATGAAAAATGTTTACCTATTCATAGCAAATTTTTTAAAAAAGGAAACCAAATCATGCATACTGTACCATCACAAGAATATTAAAAAAAAAAAAAAGCCCTCAAATCAAAAGGAAATGTACTAAAATATTTACAGTGTTTTTTTTTCTTTAGGTAGTAAAAATGTGGTTGTCTTTTATTCCTTGCCTTTCTATTCTATATTTTTTCCAAATTTTCCATAGTGAGCTTGGTATTTTTAAAATAGGAAATAAATAAAATTTAAAAAAATCTTAACAACAGAATAGTAATGCAGGCAGGGCCAGGTCATTTAAGGCCTTAAATGCCAAGTTAGAGTGTTGATGTGAGTTATTCAGCACTGCAAAGCTACTTTGGTTTTTAAGCAAAGCAATTAAGGCATCACAGTGATGCTATAGAAACAGAAAAGGGATATGGAGGATGGGAGGGAGGGGAGTAAGACTGGAGACAGGGAGACTAGCAGGAGGGTACCATGCTAGTCCAGGTACAAAAGGATGAACATGAACTGAGCAGTGCAAGTAAGAAGGAGAGTAAGAGACATGTTGAAAATGAAGCACTGGCCAGTCCTAGTGACTAATTCAGCGTGGAGGAAGAAGGAACCAAAGGTAACCCATCACTTTGCTTCACTAGGAGAAGGGTAGTATAATTAGGTGGCACATTTCCTTTTCTTTTGTTTTTTTTTTTGTGAGGAAGATCGGCCCTGAGCTAACATCCGATGCCAATCCTCCTCTTTTTGCTGAGGAAGATTGGTCCTGGGCTAACATCTGTGCCCATCTTCCTCTACTTTATATGGGACACCGCCACAGCATGGCTTGACAAACAGTGCGTCGGTGCGCGCCCGGGATCCGAACCTGCAAACCCAGGCCACCGAAGCGGAGCACGGGCACTTAACCGCTGTGCCACCAGGCTGGCCCCAGGTGGCATGTTTCTTTATTTGGCTCTAAGAAGAGCTTTGGCGTGATGACCATTCCATACACCTTGTTTTCCAGTTGAGAAGCTACCTTAGTTACTTTCTCCCACATTGTAAAATTTGGATGGTAATGATCACCTCTGTCAGGTTCCAAGGGAGAAAAAGCAAAACAAAATAGAAACTCCCTTTGAAAGCTGAAGATTGATCCCAACCTTTAGCAGTGCCCAAGAGGCATTCCTGCAGAGGCAGCATAGAGGAGGAACTTGACAATTCTTCTGTTGTGTCACCCAGTAGGTCAAACACACCATGTGCAATTTATTACCTAACTCCTAGGAAACTTGGTGAAAGCTTCAGATAAAAGGGAAATTTTCATCCTTACAGGAGAAACTGATAAGCTTTCTTACTTGACTTGGAAAAACAGAGTTTGGGGTTTTGTGGTAACTGCTTTAACTAAAATACCACTTCCTTTTTAGGAGTATCTCCAAGTATTTTCTTATAATGTGCACAAGCAATGTAACATCAAGAAATTCTTAGAAAACAAACTTTTGTTAAAACAGAGTCACATACTGAAAGTTATCTTTATAAAGTTATCCTTAAAAACACTTTTTAGCATCAGAGTTGAAGGACTACATATTCCCAAGTCATTAGTAGCAGCACTAATCCATTTCCTGAGTCACCAAATTGGCAGCTAATAGCACTACCACTCCCAGACAAGAAGAGGCTTGACAGCAGGCACCATGAGGTGAATTACCTGTGCATTGTAGAGAAGAGCTCTCATAGCTAGATTAAAAACGAATCTAAGACCAACTGGGCCAATTTTACAGAAAATAATATACAAGGAGTGAAAAGGAAAAAAAAAAGCCATGCAATAGATTTGTGGCCTCACATACCTGGCATCAAGGAACCTTGATCTTAAAATCATAACTGCTTCACAAGTGCTTTGTTTGAGCTGCATCTGAATGGAACTAAATTTTCGATGGATGATGCCCACCATTCTTTCAATCTCTTTTGGGGAAATGGGACGTGTTCTACTCTGCTCTCGGAGAAGGTTCATCACATGTGTGGTGAATTCATTACATGCCTGTAAGGGGGAAAAAAATCACTCCTTAGGAATGTGGTATTTTATATTATCACACCCAGACATTAACTCATCTGAATTTCCACCTCATTTGCAATTGCCAATGGCATTCTGCAGTGTGGACAGGGTAAAATGAAAACTAAGACACTTGTGAAATGGCAGTGGTAGTTAGATGGGGCAGCAAGAATTCTGAAACTAAGGATGGCCAGACATGCAAGGGAGACATAGCACTCAATTGCCCTTCCCACCCACCCTTGTCCCAGTTCCAAAATAAGGTTTTCCCATTGAAGGATGCTCTCTACCAACTCCTATATATAAGTATAAATGTACGTTAATTTTTAATACTAAGCACCTCATTTTCTCTGGGGTTTTACATTTATTCAACAAATGTTTACCGAAGGACTACGAAGTTCAAAGTCTTCCAAGTGCTATTATGGGACAGAGAAATGAGCAAGATGTGGACCTGGCCTTCAGTGCGATAAAACACATAAAAAACTAAATCTCAAACAAGGCAAAGAGTCACAAGAAAATATGAATAAGTGCTTCCTAAGTTCCCAGAAGGCAGTAGTTTCATCTGGAGGCAAAGATCACACAAGGCTTCCTGGAAGAAGGGACATTTGGGCTCTAAAGAATAGGCAGGATTTTTGAAAGATGGATAAAGATGGAAGTCAGGAGGAATTCCAGGCACAAGAAAAACCCTGGAAATAATGGTATGTAGCAAGTTCGGAGGAATAGAGAGAATATGTAGAGGTGAAGAGGAGATTCAGGTTTGTGTTAGCATGAGAAGGGCCTTGGATGCCAAGCATGCCAAGGTCCTAGTATAATCTAGCTGTGGTGTGGGCCCTATTAGTGAATATGAGCCACATCTGGAAGATGGGGACAGCAGCTGACTCTTCAGGGGAGGGGCAGCAGGAAAATAAGGATCAGATTTGGGTCTCAAACTTTTTAGTTCACAGTCCTCAGCCCCTGTTCTCTTTCAGTTCACCTATATTCTTCTAGATCTACAAAACCACGTAACTGGAAATCCAGCACTGTCTTGGTAAATAAAGCATCAGTCTACACCCCTGAATAAAAAGAACATGTTCTGGCATTTTCGTTAAAAAGGCAAGATGGGAGATTCTGCGTGTTACTGCATGGATGCCCCTGGTAGGGCAGGCAGACAGAACCATCATTGATCACGGCAAGACACATTTTGAAGCTATAATAACGTCCACTTCCCTAAAGATATCCTGAACACTGCTCACATACAGCACATGATAGTTCTTCTAACTGCTCATTAGAGAACTAACCTTTCAAGTACACTGGGTGTTTCAGTTACTTTAAGCTTTTACCTAGCTTTTCTATAAATATTTCTAAAGTGAGGTAAAATGAGTTTAGTTTACCAAAGTTTTTTTTATATGTTTTAAGTCTTAAGAAATTTAAAATTCCTTGTGAGTAGCGACCCTATGTAATACTTATGAAATTCTTCAGAGTATAAGATTGTGCAATACAAGGCATCCAATAAACATCTATTGATTGGTGGGTTTTTGTATTACAATTCAAGAGTAATGTTCATTAACACCTATAAATACATTATCCCTGAACTATAAGTGAAGAATTCTTAACCTGCAGTCCATGGATAGGTTTAGAATGTCTATGACTCCCTGAAATCTTATACAAGTTGTGTGCACATGTGTATTTCCTAAGGGGACAATCTAGAGTTTTTATTTTCTTTTCAGATTCTTAGCCAGTCTAAAAATAAAAAAGGCTAAGAATTATTGTCCTAGGTAAGGAACTTGACAGCTCTAAAACCTGAAGTTCTTTCTAGGAAAGTTCTTTAAGGAAACCAAAATAAAGAAAAGTAAATTTGCGATTTTCCCCACTACATTATCAACTTAAACTATCTTGTGCCAAGCTGAAAATAAGTGGTCACTCTGCCAAGAAATATATGTATATATATTTTTTCTGGCACTTTCCCTAAAGAGATGTTCACATAATTTCAAAATTATTTAATTTGACAAACTCTAGCCCTGTTTCCTAATGTAAAATAAAGAAAAGTAAACTAGAACTGTTTTCCCAAACTGAGATCAGCAAGCGCTATGCTTCTATAGCTAAATTCCAGAGAATGTTAATACAGTATCTTTGGGAAATGCTGAGTTAACCAAAATTTTAAAAGATTTTTTTTTTTTTTTGCAGGATTCCTCAGCACTTCTGTCAATATGCATGATAAATCTTTAAAGGGGAATGGTGTATCCAACTTTCCCCAAATAAACTTGGTCATAAAACCTCTTTTCTCTAGAGCAGTGCTGCCCAAAAGAAATATATTGCGAGCCACACGTGAAATTTTCAAATTCTCTAGCAGCCACATTAAAAAAATAAAAAGAATTAGGTGAAATTAATTTTAACAATATGTTTTATTTAACTCAATATATAAAAAAATTAACATTTCATCACATAATATTTAAAAAAAACTGTTAATGAAGTATGTTACATTCTTCTTTTCATACACTTGGAAATCCAGGATGTATTTTCCATTTACAGCACATCTCAATGCAGACTAGCTAGATTTCAAGTGCTCAGGAGCTACCTGTGACTCGTGGCGTCCGTATTGGACAGCAAAGCTCTACAGCATCGTGTGGATTAACGTGCTAAGTCTGAAAAGCTCTTGGGGAAACAGTACACTAAGGAATCTTTATGTTTCTTTTTTATTCTTCACCACCATGCATTCGCACACACACACCAAAAAAGACAGTTTCACGTAGGAATGTCCCTGACGAAGCAAGAGAAATTGTTCATTTTATTACATCTCAACCTTTAATATTCCATGTGACAAAATGAGAAGCACACAAAAAGCACTTCTACTGCATATCGAAAGATGGTTGCCACAAGAAAAAGCAACTTGGTGATTAAGCTGTGAGCTGAAGCTGCTTTTTTTCATGGAACACCATTTTTATTTGAAAGCAAAATTGAAAAATTATGATGATTCAGACTTGGGTATCTGGCAGATGTTTTCTCAAAAATGAACCAAGTGAGCCTGTCAGTCAAGGAAAACAGCTGACAGCAGTTGTGCCAGTGATGAAACTTGAATTTTCAAGTGAAAATTATAATTTTGGAAAACTTGCATCCACCACCATGAGCTTGACAGTTTCCCAGCAGACTTTCTGATTAGTTTGGTGTTGATATTAATAAATATGATATTTTGATATCACAATGAAATTGTATCAACGTTGAAAGATACACATAACTCAGTAAACCAATATTTTCCAAATGATCAATCCAAAGGCACGATGTTACAAAAACATGCATAGGCAGAAGATCCATTCAAAGCGCAAACTAGACCAATGGATTTTAAAGGAACAGAGTACAAAAAGTTAACTGATATGGTTTCAGACTCCACATTATAACTAACCTTTAAGAAACTACAACTTGTCAAGTTTTGGTGTAATATCAAAGAATAATATCCACAATTATCTGAAATGGCTATTAATATACTCCTTCCTTTTCCAATGACATATTTGTGTGAGACCAGATGCTCTTTATATACTTCAACCACATGACAACAGGCTGACTGCAGAGGCACGTATGAGAATCCAGGTGACGTCTATTAAGCCCAACACTAAAGAGTTTTTCAAAAATGTAAAAACAATGCCATTCTTCTCACTAAATGTTGAGTTTTTTGGGAAAATACAGGTTTCTAAAGAAGTATTATTTAGGGCTGGACCGATGGCACAGCAGTTAAGTGCGCGCGCTCCACTGCGGTGGCCCGGGGTCCGCCAGTTCAGATCCCGGGCACGCACCGACGCATGCTTGTCAAGCCATGCTGTGGCAGTGTCCCATATAAAGTGGAGGAAGATGGGCACGGATGTTAGCCCAGGGCCAGTCTTCCTCAGCAAAAAGAGGAGGATTGGCATCGGATGTTAGCTCAGGGCTGGTCTTCCTCACACACACACAAAAAGTATTATTTAGATTAACATATTAAGGTTTATTATTATTTTTAAATTAATACTCAATTTTTCTCTATATTAATTTCTAATATAACAAATATTGATAGATATAACCCCCAAACAAAAGCTCTTAGGGGGTCCCCAATAATCTTTAAGAGTCTAAGTCCTAAGACCAAAACGTTTGAGAACTGCTGTATTGGAGTATGGAAGCATTTCTAATTTGCACATATAACATTGCTAATTCCTACAAACCTAGCTCATACATTATGGTAACATATATTTATGTTGGGGCATATATCTTGATAAATAATTCAGGACTCCAGTGTGAAGGATACCTGAGATGCTAGCTCTCTTAGTTTTTCTGTGACTGTATTTTAATCTCTCCGAAATGAATGTTTGCCTATGGTTTCTAAGAAGCAGCCAAAGGGTCATGGGAAAAAAACGAGGGTTAAAAGCAAAAACTTTCTGCATCTAAAAACTCATAATTTCCTAAAACATTCGCTGAATGTCTCACAACTTATTAAGTGAAGTCATCTATGAATGCAAATGCTGATTAGCAATTTGGCAATAGCCCAACATTCACAGAATTCACATAGCTTTTCTTTAAACCAGTAGTTCATACATGATTAATTAGAACATCTCATTTATGTAGTGTGCACTTTAGCTCATTACTCTAAGTAAAATTCGTTAAGTATTTACATTTAGATAATTAAAATCTGGGTACACCCTTAAGAAAGATGCATACACTTTAGGCAAAGTGATTTTTTTTTCCTTTATACCACTGAAAGTAAATTACAGCCTCATTTACAGCATCATCTGTACCAGTTTCAGAGCAGAGCACAGTCCTGCCTCATCTCTTATTCCTTAAAAGGTATACATTTTTTAAACACATAAATGCAGTAAGAATGATCAAATGATTGCACATTTGTTTTGAAGGGCCACCCAACCACATACTAGCATCAATGCCGTTTATAATGTGGGATGCTCACTTCAAACATTTATCATATCCTCCATCATACCTACAAGACTATATTATTAAAATAGACATTGGAGAAATTTTTCATTGCCTTATTATTTTTCCAAGTGAAACTGTCAGTTAAGAATTTTCTGGTCAATGTCCACAATACAAATGCAGAAACACTTTGGTTAACTGGAATATTTAGGTAATGAGAGTTTGAATTCCTTCAATTTTCTGATTTAGAGTAATGGCAGAAACCTCTTTTACTTTTAATCCAGCTGTTGAAAACTACTAGGATGCATTTTTTTTCTTTTTTTGCTGAGGAAGATTCACCCTGAGCTAACATCTGTGCCAGTCTTCCTCTATTTTGTGTGTGGGTCGCTACCACAGCATGGCCGCTGATGAGTGGTGTAGGTCTGCGTCCATGAACCAAACTCAGGCCACCAAAGCGGAACATGCTGAACTTAACCACTAGGTTACAGGGCCAGCCTCTAGGATGCATTTTTGTTTGTGTTTTAAAACATAGATTGCAATAAGACAGTGAAGTGACCATAAAGCATGGAAAGCTTCATTTGATAAAAGTATTTTCAACCACTTCTTATTATGAGCCTTTCTCTTTGCCATTTGTTCCTTTCTCCTTAAAAATCCAAACCAAGAAATAATTGAGATGGTGAAATATTTGAATTTTAGATAACATTTTTTATGATAATTTGTTGGGTAGTAAAACTGTCTCCTCAACATACACACATATTTGGTTAACAGTGAAAATTAAAGTTTTCAGGGTTTTGTTTGTTTTGTGGTGATGCTTTTCTCAGTTGTGAATTCAAGATTCAACCCCTTTCTTGCCTGTCAGTTCACATCATTGAACGTAAAAATGTAAAATCAGACAGTGAGCAAGCACTGATTTTAGAGGAAGTTTTATAATGGTTCAGTGATCAGATCTAAAAACTGAATTGATCTTTTATAACCATCTAAAGAAGCTGATTGCAGACAAGAGACCATAATATCCCCTATTCTAAAATCCACTTTTCAAAGAAAGAATAAATCTCTATTAAAAGTTGATGCCTCTCAAATTTGCATGCATCCATTTTCTAGACGTATTTATAACCTTGCAAGTAACTCTAGTCTGATAATATAGATTTTGTATTTATGGAGTGCTTATTAAATCAACAAATTCTTCTTGTTTTAGGATAAAAGTCAACATTTAAAGATTCTTTCTAAGCCAGCTCAAACAAGACCAATATGCGTAAGGAATAGTCGCAAAGATGAAGTATCTCTTTGTATCTCAACCCTTCTTATCTAATTACATAGTTTAGGGACTAATCTCATGAGGGTTTTTTTTTTTTTTTTGTGAGGAAGATCAGCCCTGAGCTAACATCCATGCTAATCCTCCTCTTTTTGCTGAGGAAGACCGGCTCTGAGCTAACATCTATTGCCAATCCTCCTCCTTGTTTTTTTCCCCAAAGCCCCAGTAGATAGTTGTATGTCATAGCTGCACATCATTCTAGTTGCTGTATGTGGGACGCGGCCTCAGCATGGCCAGACAAGCAATGCGTCGGTGTGCGCCGGGGATCCGAACCCAGGCCGCCAGTAGCGGAGCGCGCGCACTTAACCGCTAAGCCACAGGGCCGGCCCCTCATGAGGATTTTGGAAGGTCTATATCATATAATATATGTTAAGTTCTTTGCACAGAGTCTAGAACATAATTAATACTTAATAAATGGCAGTTATTATTGACAATAAAAATGGCAATTTTATGAAATTCCTATTTTTTGTGTGTGTTATATTCTGCAAGCAAATCCCTATTCTGATTACCTAACATAGTTCTCCCTTCCCATTGCCAGAATAAATACAAACACTGCTTCCAAAGATGTTGAAAAAAGAGTATTCAAATATAAAATAATTCACTTTATTAATCAAGTTTGTGGTCAAAGACACATTTGGTACATAGAGCCAATAAACTAGAAACTTGGAGGGAAAAAGGGGAATGCTCAAACACTCCTTCCAGCCAAGGAAAAGACCCAGCATGAAGGCTGACAAGAAAACCCTTCCCTTGGAGCAATAAATGACAAACTCTTGCTTGGGACAATAAAATATTAAAGTTTACATCAGGTAGTACCCTTTTGTCTTTCCTGCTTAACTATTAAGAAGAAATGGCAAAATGGGATTAGGAGTTTGTGGGCTACACAACCTCTAATGTAATAACATCAGCATTTTTTAACCTGGTAAAAATAAAATTCCTTTACATGCAAAGGAGATTTGCCAGCAAATGTAAGCACATACTGTTGAGATCTTCAAACAGCACAAGGCCATGCCTTTACAGTGGTTTGGGTTCCACACTCATTCTCCATTCCCCTGACAATCCCCTGCAATCTGAAAGTCCTGCTACCTGAGTGGTCTTGAGCACACTCAGTGTACATGCTTGGCTCCAATGCTTGACCTGATTTGAGGTGAATTCAAAAGACATCTGTGAACTCAGAAAGCAGGTTCCCAGATGTGTAAGGAGGGTTGGGACCCTTGCAACACTTTTGCCTTCAGCAAAAATGTATTTCAATATAATTATAGTAGATAGCTTTCAACATGTCATCTCTATTATAGCAGCTGTAAATTATGAAGTGAATTGCCTGTGTACAAGCATTTCTTCTGGTATAAGCAAAATGGGAGAGCTGCATAGGGCATGATATATCTCTTCCTTTTAAACTGAGAACAAATGTCTAAGTCAAATTTCATTTGCTAAAACCGATGTGCCCCGTTCCCTTTGGCAGAAAGGTTGAGGAACCAAGAAGGCCTTTAATTCTTAAAAACAGGCTTTCTAGGACTCTTGGCTCAAGTTCATTAGGAATACACCTATTCTAATAGTTGGGCCTTTAATCATAAAAGCATATTTGAAAGGTACAGTAAAAGCATTTTTCAAAACTTGTAGCTAATCAACAAGAAGACAAAGAAGCAACCAGGTTTTTCTTTCCGCTAAAGAGGGAGGCAATGCGCCCAAGACAAAGTATTACAAGACAGTTGCTGCAAGCTTTGGAAAATTATCATATTCCTGTTGGGTGTCAGGATCAAGAAGGGAAAAATAAAACAGTTTTGTTTCCTTTTGGGTGGTAGTAATAGTCAAGAACCTTATTCTAATATATATTCTATGGCTAATATTTCAAAAATATTATAAGTAAATTAAAAAATAAGTAAATTATAAGGATATCATCAAAAATCATCACACATCTGAGCCTATGTAATGGCGACATTTGATCAAAGAACATTTTCTGGAGAAAAAAAAAAGAAAGGATTTTAAAGACAGTACCATTCCTAAAACACACACATAAAACTGAGCCTTGCAGCTTGGATTTAATTTTGCTCAAACTGTAGCTCTAGTCTGCTTAGCTTTGTAAATGTGGCTGTGTTTATAAGGTACTTTAATTTACTGCAGTGGTGGTGTTTGTTAATTTTACGGCAATCTAAATCTAAACAGGCTTCAGATACATTTTCATTACAGCTTCATTGCAAAACACAGCAGAGTGAACAGCTCTAAGATTCCAGTGTAGTTTCTTTCTTTTAGTGAAAGACAACACAATTTTCTGATGATGCCTCTGCCTTAACATATATGTTCTTCCTATTTACTAACAAGCTTTCCGTCACTCAAGGTATCTATGTTCACTTTTAGGAGGAAAAATAAAATTTCTGGAAAGTGATTAAAATAGTTGTTTTCTCCATCTCTACTCCGATCCCATTCCAAACGCAATCCAACATGGGCAAATCAGAGAAAACCAGAATGTACCTGAATTATTTTTCAATTCCACATAAGTAGCAGCATAATTCAATGAAAAAGAAAGGCATACTGTCAGAAACTGATTTCAATGCCTGATTCTGACACTAACAAGATGTGTGACATTGGACAAATCACTTAACCTGAGTCTCACTTTCTCATCTGTAAAATGGAAATTATAATACTATCTATTTTAGAAACGCCACTCCTTCCTCTCTTAATTCTGCTTAGCCCCTCTAGTAACTCCAAAGCATATCCCTGAAAGGTCTAAGCCAGATAAAGCCCTTGTATCCCAAAAATTTGAAAAGAAAAGTTGACTATCTTATGTCAAAACTCACAGATCCTAACAACTTAGGAACTACAGACAGAAGAGCTATAAAAGCCAGCCTCAAAGACAACTCAAGAGAATTAAATGCTGCTACATTACTTCCAAAACACAGAACCTACAGAAGAAAATCTGTAAACTAAAATTCTGTTGAATTAGCCAAGTAGTCATCATACCCCATCTATTTATTTGTCCATAATACTGCATCAATTTCATATATTTATATTTTTCCTTCTGAAAGTGTTATTAAAAATGAGAAAGGAAATATAAATTTAAATAGTTTTTATTAGGCTACTGATATATCTAGAAAGAAGATTCATATTTACATTTTAAAACTCAGTATTTCCCAATTTTATATTTAATACAAAAATACTATAGATTAATTTATGGAGAACTTGTGTATATGTGTTTATTTTTAAAGCAAAAACAAAAACAAAAAAACCTGGTGACACTGACTGACGCCAGCTTCACCCAACTTCTAACAGGGCTATAGGGAGAAAATAAGGAGGCTAGTGCGAACAAACACAACAGGAGACAGTAAGGAACCACCTGAATTCCTCAGCCAAAAGATTTGAGCCATTTCGCCTGAATTCAGGCCATTTTATAGATCTTTCCATGCAAAGTGACTGGTGGTATTTATTTAGTAAGTATGTATAGATGTATTTAACATAAAGTTATACAATTAGGATTATACTGCAAATTAGAACTATTTTCTACTGTTTATGCTCAGGGCAACCTTTTCAACCATGACTTACTTTGTTTACTTTCAATTATTCATATGTCAAACCAGAAAGCTCCATTTTTTTCATGTACATACACAAGACAATTTTTCTAAAATTCTTATTTGCACATCTTCTACCAAAAATTATTCCTACAGATGAGACTAGAGATACAGTTTGAGAACCCAGAAAGTCCTATTCAGGAAAAAAGACAACATCTTATAATATTAATCTATATTGTCTTTTCACATAAAGCTATATAAAATCTCTCTACCCTCCCTCAAAACACACTCACCTCTGGGACAGAATCCAGCATTTGCTTAATACCACCATTTCCAGAATATTAGAGAAAGCAAAAAAAAATAACATATACAACTGACACTATACAGGGAACCTAGAAGAAAAACCAGTATTAAAACTGACCAGGACTCCCACATTACTTGAAGATGTTTGGACTTTAAGAAGTACTTGATTACATAGTGAAGTATTTATGAAATATATCATCATCAAATGATATGATGCCTAAGACTTGCTTTAAAATACTCCACTAAGGGAAAAAAAAAAAGTGGGGGGAGGGATAGACAAAATAAGATAGATAAAATGTTGATAATTATTTATCTGGGTGATGGGTATCTAGGCAGTTTCTTATTTTAGGTTGAATTCTATAAAACTTCCAACACAACTATTTTTGGCTTAAAAATTTGGCAATTTCATAGGATTCAATTTAATAATATTCTCTTTATTTTGGGGTACATTTAAATATTTCCATAATAATGGGTTTTTTTAAATTTTATTATTACCTTCCAGGGAGGATCCCTCAAACTAAGCAGGTTTTTAGGCTTAAAGTAACGACTAAAACATGTTTAAAATGAAACAACTAAAACATGTTTAAAATGAACCACCAACATTTTACCTTATTTCACTGAATCTAAGACTTACTAATTTTTTTCCACATTTTAACATCTCCAAACATCTGATGTTTGGAAGCATTTTACAATCAAAGGCATGTTATAGTTAAATTGGGCAGTGTTAATTTTTTCTTGGTGGTACATGAAACAATGATAATAGCTTAAAATCAAAGATATCTTAGATTCAATGAATATGGTTAATGTAATTGCTGAGAATAGCATTTTTAATCCATATTCCCTTTCTAATCATGAATTTAGCACACAATGCCTACTATTCCCTGCCCCAGGGTACCTATAATTATCCTGGGAGGTCTCCTCCTCAGAGACACAGCCCAGAACCTGCTTACTTTGTGAAGTTAGCTCCCTCCCCTATAGTCTGGCACAATCCATAAGAATTAATTCCTAGGAGGATTCTAGAGCTCACAGAATACAAGGAAGAGCTCACTATGAAATGCTTCCCTTTAAAAGCTGTTATAGCTTATGAACGAGGCCAGTGCATAAAGAGCTTTGAAGAGCATCAAGCGGTAAGGTTAGAGGGGAAGGATGGCTGCAGGTGTGGTAGTAAGGGCATATGAACGTGAGGCATGAATAAAACTAAAACAAGTAGATGGGATAAAACAGGTTTAGCTTCACCTCCAAAATCTCGAAGGGGCTTCATTTCATGAATCCAACAATTCACTTGGATTTTTGCATTGACCTTATTTATTTTGCTCTTTGTGTTAACACCTACCCCTCACAGCCCTCAGAATTGGTTAGTGCAGTCTAATAGAAGAGCAATAGAGGGTTTGTGCAGGACTATGAGAGTGGCGGCTGCTGACCTGTTCATATTTCTCCAGTTCTGTGTGATAGATTTGTCTGATCTGGGTCAATTTGGCTCTGTAATCTGAGTGTTCAATAGAGTTATCTGAAGAACCTCCAGAGGCTGCCGCGGCTGCAGCTGCTGCCGCCGATCCCCCACCTTTCTCAGGACCTGAAACCCCTTCTGCCAAAAGCATATTGTCCAGTCTCATTAGCTGGGGATCGGGAGGGTCCTCCTCCTGGGCTCCTCTGATGCTGAGACCTTCAAGGAAAGAGAGAAACAGAGAGAGAAGAAGCGAGAAACAGGACAAATAGTGTGAGTATTTTGTTTATTTGAGAAAATGTTTAAACATCAGTGTACTACAATTCACACTGAGAATTTCATTGTTCACATTTTATCAATAAGCATAAGTAAGTATGAGAATTCTTTTCAAGATAACATTTACATGCATACTAGAATTTCTAATATCACCCCCTCTCAATTTATCCTAGATTGGATCCTTTGAAAAAGGTAACCCTGGCTTCTCAGAATATTCAAACATCCAATCTTCCTAGATTTAGATGACTTAAGCATAAAATGAGAAGAGGGTAAAAATTTTGAGATATTGAGGAAAGAGAAAAATAATTTCAAGGATATTTTTTAAAAAAACATCAAAAGATGGTTATTCTGTTTCTCTGTACAATTGGAAGAACAGAATTTAAAATCCCATAGAATAATTAATTCATAAGCTATATCCAAAAATTAGAAAATAAACAGAATTAGATGAGCTTTTCCATCATGTAATTTCAGAAGGAGAAGAGAAATACATACATTATGAGGTAATTAGCTATGCTTTAAAAATATATATTATTAAATGAATTTGTTAAGCAATTGCCAGCAAACTATAAAACCAGGACACTAAATACAGTATTAAAAATGTACCATCGACATGGCAATCCGGTGCTGGGTACAGGAGTCTCAATCTAATTTGCTTTTAAATCAAGAATTTCCTAAGTG
This sequence comes from Diceros bicornis minor, assembly GCF_020826845.1. Lineage (NCBI taxonomy): Eukaryota > Metazoa > Chordata > Mammalia > Perissodactyla > Rhinocerotidae > Diceros > Diceros bicornis. The sequence continues at coordinate 34,178,527 of NC_080767.1, read as the reverse complement.
ATGCCCAGTCAGCAACCTCATCTGAGTACTATAGATCACAGCTGACAATTCAAAGGTTTAATCAGGTCACACAGGCTTTCTGCCAAGACGTTTTCAACAACACAGAAGACAAAGTTTTAAAATAATTATCATGGTATAAAAAGCACTGGAGTCATGACAGCTCAAAATCAGCATTTTCATTAATGTGTAACATAATCTAAAATATCCCAGCCCAATTAACCTCTGTAAATCTGTTTAAAACCAGGCTCCCTACACTAGTTACAAGACATCTTTGGGGAAGGGGGGAAGGAAGTTGGCATCTTGCATGTCTACATTTGGATTCTGCCTTTTGCGTCTGTGCCTGTTGTTTATCCACAGTGGCGCACACTCTGTCTAGTGTAACTTACATGACAGTAACATCTATAAGCTGCCAACTACTCAACTGAGCACCAGCTCTGTGATTTTATATGCTAACCTAAAACTACCATCAATTCTTTTAGGAAAAGATTTCATTCCTAGATGTCCTGAATTACACCCACAGCATGACAGGACTCTTGGTTGTCTTAACTCAAACTCACAACTTGAATATCCTCCCTCGAAACACTGTAAAGCTGTCACTTTCATTTAAACACATACTTCAGAATAATTTCAACTGGGTAATAAAACTAATTCACAATAATTTAAAACTATATCTGTTGCCTATTCAGAGGTAAATAAGTGAGGTTTGAAAACTATAATATACTAAGACAATAAATTCATTTAGGGAACCAAAAAGTTAGATAATTCTCTTAAATAAGATAAAATCAGTATCAGCACATCGCTGATAATTAAAGATAGACAAACATGTATTTGCTATTTCTTCTAGATCTAGAAGAAACTGCCTAATATTGTTCTGGAACTGGCAAATATTAGTTACATTGGGATTTTAATTTAACATCTGTGATTTTCTTTCCTTCTAATTCACTTTGTTAGATGTTAAAATCTCACAGTGTAGACAGTTTCACCCACCAAGTTTTTTGGGCATTTGGCATGCAATGAGTACTCACTGAGCAACCTCTTATCTTGCACTTTGGGCTCTGTTTCATTTTATACTATTTGTTTGGGAATTCCTTAAGTTTCTCCTTTTTAAACTAAATTTTTGCTCACATTTTTGTGTTTGTTGTTTCTTTTCTGTATTTATACAGATAATGGTGCCTCTCCTGGAAATGTGTTTTTTATCTACCTCAAGGTTCCTCCAGGTTTCTACTTTTCCTCTTCCACTCATACATAGTGATCTTTTCCTATGGACATTTGGTGAGGTTCTTTAACAGCAGATCAACATCTATAGTCAAAATTATTACTCTTCTCTGCACAAATGTGGCAAACAAGATGCTCAATGACTAATACACAAGGAAGCAGACAGACTATAAGGGAGACAGAAGGCAGAAATTCATCAGGAAGAAATGCAAAAGACACAAACTAATTAGCCATCTATGGCACTTTTATACATACCTAATATGTATATAAACCAACACCATCATACCAATAAGAAGCAACCCTTAAACTCAACAGCAGTGGACACAAATAAAAATAATTATAAGTATGTATTTTTTTTTAATTTTATTTATTTATTTTTCCCCCAAAGCCCCAGTAGATAGTTGTATGTCATAGTTGCACATCTTTCTAGTTGCTGTATATGGGACGCAGCCTCAGCATGGCCAGAGAAGCGGTGTGTCGGTGCGCGCCCGGGATCTGAACCCAGGCCGCCAGCAGCGGAGCACACGCACTTAACCGCTAAGCCACGGGGCCGGCCCATAAGTATGTATTTTCAGCTGGTATAACATTTTCCCCTTGTGATGAATCCTATATCTTCCTTCTACAATCATAAGTAAATCAACACTTCAGTGTTTGCCTCAAATACAGGAAAAATATTTTAATGAAATCCTTCTGCATTTACTTTGTAAATTATGTGCATCAATTCTAATCAGAAAACCATTTCCCAACAAAAAGTTCATACTCCTTTGAATGAAAAGTACTAGAGCACTTTGAAATTAGGTAACACTGAGAAGGCTATTTATCAATACTGAAGTCATTTTCATAACTATAGTTGGAAAAGTGAATCAGGGCTGGCCCCGTGGCTTGGTGGTTAAGTGTGCGCGCTCCAATGATGGTGGCCCGGGTTCGGATCCCGGGCGCGCACCGAGGCACCACTTCTCCGTCCATCCTGAGGCCGAGTCCCACATACAGCAACTAGAGGGATGTGCAGCTATGACATACAACTATCTACTGGGGCTTTGGGGGGAAAAAATAAATAAATAAAATCTTTTAAAAAAAAAAAAAAAAGAAAAGTGAATCAAATTTTTTTCTCTATTAAGCCAAGTCATGATCATGGATCTTTATATAGCAATACCTAGTTTCCAAAATTATTTTTAATTTGAATATTTCTGTTTATTTTCTTACTTTACATTTAAATTACTATTTTATTCCTCATCTTACCTACCTATTCACTCACTATTACTCAGCCTACTAACCTGCCAAAGTCACACATGGCTTCCAACCATAACACCTACTCCTGTGGGCACCTATAAATATTTTAATGAACCTAAATTTGCAAGGGCCAGAATGAATTGAACTGTGTTTTTATCAAAAGATTTTGATATTTTAATATTGTACCTTAGGAAAATAATAATTTAAAAAATGGTCATTCTTGTTTTTTATCCAAAATGCATACTAGAACATTTACAGAGATTTATAAAGTTTTACATCTAGGCTCCTTGGTTATCATAGCATTATAAACGTAAAAAAAACAACAACCCTATTTGTAATCTACTTATAACCACAACATTCATTTCAGTATCCCTAAGATTTAGACAAATCATACAAACACAGTAAAACATTGTTTAACAATGAACTTGGCTTTGTTATAAGCCCACAGTTTTTGCATATCTTTCAGTGAATCCTAATTAGCTGTCTTTCAACATGCTGTGCACCTGCCCCACAGATAATGGGAGAGAGCATCTGCATAGACGACTGCATTCGGAGGGCAATAAATAAATTACGGGTCAAAATTATTACAAAGCTTTCTCCGAATAAACGCATACCCTTCACAATACTAAGCTGCAGATGTGAAAAGTACCTAAAGCCCACTCAAATGGTATGATTACGGGGCTGTTTGAGTTTAATAATCTGACTGTAATTCAGGCATTTTCAACAGCTCATTAAGGGTTCATTAATATATAGGCAAGCTTTTGAATTATAAATAAGCAGATTAGAAATCTGCAGTGGCTGGATTGTACAGTAGTAGCCTCTCTAACAGAACAACACTGTAACACAATGAAGGCTTGACCTGAGAGAATGAGGGGCAAACACAGGGCATTAACGAAGCTTCTTGGCTTCCTCATTTCAAGGCCCAAGCCCCACCGGGCCACGACTAACCTCTGTTCATCCAGGACTGAAGAGAGGCTTCAGACTACGGCTACTCAAATGTGCTCTACACATGGTCGTGAATTAGGCATAACTAAGATCTAGCCCTATAATATTTTCACAATCAGGGAAGACACACAATATTCATAGTAATGATAAATAAAAGTTATCAGATCATTTTTACTTTGTAAATAGTACATTATTCAGACCCGCTGAGAAACAAAAAGCTATTACGGAAACTTGAGTTGTTTGATTTTTTTCCCCCTAATGAGCATGCCATAAAACTAGATCCCAAATTATTCATAAGCTTAGGCCTATGAAATCTCTATTTTGTTTTCTGATGAACTTGTTCTTGATTCATTCAACTACCAGACCACAATCTTAGCTCAGACGAAAACGTTTTAGCTGAGTGTCACGTAAAACAAAGCCAGATCAGATATCTTCAGCAGGCCTTGGATTGTTGGCTGCTTTGAAACCAGTGACAATTCTAATATCTTCTGTTTTTTCTTATAATTTTCCATAGATTTTATTTTGTATCTGTTATTTAAAAGTAACAAG
>NC_080767.1:34114588-34172088 GCF_020826845.1 Diceros bicornis minor | reverse complement strand
AGATATGAAGTATGCTGTGCTTACATGAGACAGTGAAAAAAGGATGAAGGGAAAAACAGGCCATGTTTCTCACACATATTAGCACAAAGGGTTACCCGTGCTCTGTTCTTAAAGGAAATTATTACAAGTGAGAGAAAAAAGGAAACGGCCATTTTCTTTTTATCTAAAGGGATATATGTTCAAACAAAATGCTCTATTGAGGAGATTCTTAGGATTGGTAAACATGACAACTAAATTTGAAAGGGAAAAAACACAGCACTATATAAAGGAAAAGCAATGAGTTTCAGAACCTAAGTGGGGGAAAGAATTATACTGGCTTTAATACCTACAGGTCTTTGTGACTAGCTACTCTATGTGGTTACCAGCGATCTAATGATCGAATGATCGAATGTGCTGATGATATCCTTTTAAATTTACCACATGCCTGGGGTCTTCTCACTAGAAAATGCTAGAGGCCTACATTTGAACTTTCATCAAAACCCATTAGTCCTCTTCTATTATGTGCCTTTCCAGGACTAGTCAGCATTTGTTTACACAAACTCTTACTGCAATCCTTCCTGTTCCCACATTCCCACATTCTGTTCCCTTGCTTTTTCTCCCTGCAGAATGAGATGGCCATGGCACTTTGATTTCCTGTCTTGTCGGTTAAGATCACTGCCACGCTGTGAATAGGATAACATTACACTGTGGTGCCTGCTCCCTCTCACACAGAGGGCATCGTGCGTGCCGCTCCACACAGCTGCTTCCCCCACTACTCTATTTTCTGGAAGACCGAATCTTCCAGACTTTGATAAGTTCCACCCAGACCTAGTTCACGAGACAAAATGTTTCCGCCAAAAAGAAAATGTTTTCTGTCCTTTTGTTTCTTATGTAGGTGACTTGAACCTCTTACTTTACCGTTGTTAATATGATAATGCAAAACACTGTTAGTACTTGGGTATCATTCTATTGTTTAGCTTAAACATGCTCTATGTTCAAATTTCAACACGTATTAAGCATATACTATTACACGCCAAGCAGCAAGCTGTGTCTTTCACACTCTCTCTCATTTGATGTTTAAATAACCTTATAGGGCAGGTGCCATTTATCCTCATTAAAGATGAGAAAACCAAACTTCAAAGAGGTTAAGCAACTTGCTCATGATCACATGGCTAGGAACCGTGAAAACAAGGATTCAAACACAGGACTGTTTTCCTCTAAGTCCAGGGTCCCATATACCTCAAATACCTAGAGAAATAGGTTGTAATATTGGATTTTAAATTCACTTTGCAACTATAACACAAATGAGCTACCATACTAGAAAATATACTATGCCACTGGAGAATATGGAGTCAGAACAGCCTGGATTTCATTCTGACTGTTACTTACTAGCTATGTGATTGCAGGCAAGTCTCTAGTTCGTTCTCTGTAAAGAGAGAGATCACCAACTCAAGGAATCACTGTGAAATGTATAAAATGCCCAAAACAGTACCTGGCACATAATCATCACTTTAAAAAATAATAGTGGTATTCACTTTAAATCATACAGACTGAAATCTGTTTTCATTAAAATACTACATTTCCCAAAGTCAAAGAACTAGTTACAGAATTCCTTAGTATCATTTGTGAATGAAACATTACCAAGAGCCATGCCATGAATATAAAAAAAAATGAAAGTGTTGCAATCTTGAGATGTAATCTGGAAATAAAGCTGTCTTTCAATTAAAACTTTTATCTGATTTCTGGTAATATTCACTACATGGTCAAATCTGATAGGGTTTTTTTTTTTTTTGCTCAGTATTTTTATAAATCAAATTTTCTTTGCCTTAGATGGTATTGCTGTTATTTTGCAACACATTTTAATGATATGTTGTTTTACTGCTTTTCGCGCTCTCAATTATTATGACCTAAGTATTTGTTTTCTTTTGCTCTTTCGTGTTACTTTTACTCTTTATATCACTTCCGGTAGTAGAACGGGCACTTTGATGTATGCTGATGATGAAACACTCACGGTAGTTGCTCATTATTAGCAGTTTCTGGCCACACGCTTCAAATACACTTGGAAATCTAGAGAACTGGCCACGTGTAGAAGACCACAGGGAAAGTAAATGACGCTGTTTATTTCTTCTGAAATAAGGTCTCTTTTCTTCCTCCAAACGTACTCATTATTATAACTGGCTACACAGTGTTGTGTTAAAATTAGTTAAAATTAAACCAAAGTTATGCATCTTCTCACTATTTTGGAAATCTTTAATCAACTATTTCACAGATAAAATGCATGGTATTTTTAAAAACTATATATATAATCCATATGATACAAAATTTTTGGTCAGAAACTACCATTGGGGAGAAAAACGGTACCATTTCAATAAAAGTGATCCTTTTCTCATTCATAATTTTTCTCAAATGAAAATACTAGACTCCAGTTGAATTTAAAAATACCTAATACACTTACTTGTGTGTTTAAGGTGATCGGTAAACCTCATTCATATATCCCTCATGGCAGTAAGAATCTTGCCCCTATCAGATAATTAATCTCCTGCTTATCTTTATATTCATTTCCTTAGCCTTTGCTGCAGCCATCTTCTTTCCCTTTTCTCTAAAATGTTCAAAAGTGAATATATAAATTACAGTCAGTTGACTTCATTATGAATAGCAGACATCCACTGGTTCCCTTTTTCCCCTGGCAGAAAGGAACATCCACTTTATTGTTTTTGTAATGCCAAATTATCTTGATGCACAGGCACTGCTCAAAATAGCATGCCAGTAAATACAGCATGAGGGTCACTGACATTCTCAGTACATTCCAATGTAACAGCACAGCATAAAGTTTTATCTGTATTATTATAAAGGACACACACTCAGTTTCATTGAAAAGGCTTTGTGAAGCATGGCATGATTATAGGAAACATGAACTTTACTAGACTTTCCACATGATTTTACTTTTAAGTGTGCTGGCTCTTTAATATAAATACAGCACTAATTAATGACTAAAGATGGCTTCTACGATTTTACGTAATGTTCATCTGTATGCATCTCTCTTAAGGAGTTTACATTTTGCGGTAAGTACTGTAGATGTTTCAGTCAACGGTGAACTTCGAAAAGGATATTTGTGCTTCTCCTGGTCAAATCACATTCATCACTCTCTTCCATTAAAAACCATGTAAGTGTCTGAACAGCACGACCACCCACATGGCATGCAAAGGACAATGGCAGAGAAGCTTGAAAGCATCTTCCAATCGGCAAATCACACCAATAAGACCTCTATGTTAACGATGCATTAATTTACTTATAAATAATCAAGATAGTGTATTCTTAAATACAAATTACAAAAAGTGGCTGGCTTGGCCAATAAAACAAAACATTCTAGTGCAGTTTATTGATCATTTTTTCACAAACTATTTTCTAGTGATCTATAAATAAAAGCTTAACTAAAAAAAAAAAGTATCTATATCATTAACTCCTTAAGGAACTAACCTACAGCAAAGATATCCAAAGACATTTTTCATAAACACTTGATTTCCCAAAGCATATTCTAGATTTTGAAATCACAGAGATTTAATCCTCCTCTGATAAGAAATTAATGTGAGTCCAATTCACTACAAAGACACATAAAAATCAAGGTAGACTGAAAATAACAGCAATTAAATGTAGTATTGCTCATTAGAACAATTAAAAACGTTTCCCCTCCAGAGATAAAAAAATGTTTTTCCAGTTTAGGAGTATTGGGGACATAAAGAGTGAGATGGGGCGTACTCAAACGGGCATATAAACAATTAATTAGGAAAGCCAATTTAAGGAGAATGAATATTAAGATCATTTTGAAAAGCACCACAACATAATTACAATCAGTTTTTTTCCAGTTACTTAGAGGGCAATGTATAAATGTACATTTTCCCCTGTTGCATATTTATGAAAAAAAAATGCTCATTATTCAACCCACTCTTCTGAAGAGGTAATATGTATTCTTTAATATAAATATGATTGTGGATTTATATTAACAGTATACAGATTTCAAAATTGCCTTAAAAAACCTGATTTTGAGTTGGGTGGTTTAGGTGGTAAACCATGGAAATGTCAACTTTGATTTGAGCTAACAAAAAGGAATTTAGAGGATGGATAAGCTCCAGGACCTTTGAATTAAATGAAAGACCAGAACACTCCACAGAATGTCTGCAATAACAGTCTCTACAGAAAATTATGAGGAACTACATAAATCCACCCTCTTCCTCTTCACACAGGCTCATTAAAGCTGTACTGACTCTCTGGGCAGCTATAATTCTGCTGACTGATACCCTGGAATCACCCTGTCAATACCCAGTGGTGTGCTGCCTCTCCAACTATCTCTGCCCCTAATATTCCTCTCTTTGATGGGATTTGCTGACCTTTAATCTGATGCTAGTTTACTCTCATCACTGAAGTGTAAGTCGGAGAGCAATAAAACGGCAACCTCACTGATTCAAAAGGGAGAGCTAAAGCCTGCTAACTGTGAATCTAACCTTTCGTAATGGCTCGCTCTTAAAGGAGGAAGCATGAAGTGGAAGGCAGCTAAAACAAACAATGTGTAATGCTGAGCACAAGATTTATTAGAATCCCTTTTGCATGGGTACTGCAAGAGGACATCAGGGCTGTAAACAAGAGATACACAAATATTTGCAAAGAAGACCAAAGTCCTGGTCAGAATATCCTTCCATGCCAACACAAATTTCAACAAGAGCTGTGCTACAGGAAATCAAGCAAGGTTAGATGAATGAAAAAAAAACATGGATGATTCCAGGTGGATCTAAACAACATCAGAGTAATAAAACCATCATTAAAAATAAGATGTTTTTCTGTGACGAGGTATGAGACCATAATGACTGAAAACCAAAAACTCACATTCATAATGGGTCCTAGGGAATTCAAAGAGGTTGTGGAAATTAAATGATTCCAAGTAATTTTTAGGATAATATTAAAAGTAGGTTAATAAGACCGCACATTTATTGAGTACTGCCTATGTGCCAGGCATTGCTCAAAGTACTTTACCTATAGTAATTCATTTAAGCATCCCAACAATCCTACGAGGTATGTACTATTATTATGCCCATTTATATTATCGTGAAACTGAGGTACAGCGTGGTTTGATTAAAAACCATACTCAACATCACCCAGGTAGATGGTGAAAGAGCCAGGATTTGAAGCTGGACAGTCGAGTTTTACAGCCTGAACTCCCACCACCTCTCGTACCTATTATGTTAACAGAGTCTAAGAGTAACTGCCTGACAGGAACATTCATTTCTATTTTATTTTTGTATTTTTAAGAGTTGGTTCTGAGTCACTTAAAAAACATTCTTACTACAAGACCCTTAGTACACTCATTCTTCACGAATTTTTTTGTTTAATATCAATGATTGTGAAGAGTTAAAAATAAGAAATAATATTGTACGAATAACACTGTATTCTACAATTTTATTATAATTCTCCAAATTAGTCTCTTAAAGATTATCACCAGGTATATTTTCCAAAAAATGTTGACAATTAGGAAGAAGTGAGCAATTATTAATTCAAAAGTAGAAATATTAAAATTCACATATTTGACATTTCTAAACTGTATTTAGGTAAAAAACAAATGTATTATTCCATGTTCTCAAATGACAGCAAATTCTGGTCTCTTTTAAATGATTTGAAATTGGCATCTAGTTTTTTATGACAAATCTCCTGAGGTTTCAACTATTTAGCCAACAAGCTTGAAGAGCCATAGACTGAATCACAAGTACATACAGATTAGTTTAATATCAACTAGTGGTGCTAATCGAACGAGGCCACTTTTCACCCAGTTGCACAAAGACCGAGTGTCTTCCATTATAAATTAGTCTGGTAAACAAAAAAAGAAGGATCTTTCAAGTTGCAAAACACATGAATCTATATAAAATATACACTAAATGCCAGAGCGTAAACAAAGCGGAAGTTATTGCATAAGAAATCTCTTCCAATTCTCTTGGGGAAAACAGAGTCTGACAGTATTAGGTTCTAACAGGTGCAGATAGCAGAAGAATTACTTATTCATTCTACCAGAAAGAAAAAGGATAATAAAAAGCATAATTTAATTTATAATTTATGTTTACAAGTGTTATTTTTAAGAGTTACAGTCTGCTTTGCAGATTACTTGGTCTGGTTCAAGTTGACATGTTGCATCATAGAACAAGCCTGAAGGGTCTTCACAACATGTACAGTAATTAACACGTCATTAACACATTAACTAATACACATTCAACATCATCAATGTTAATAGCATAATAATTAACTTATTGTACATAGCACATAGCACCCCCTGACACTTTTCAAAATAAATTTGGAAATGCATACTTTCAAATATTTCAAAAGGTAGCTATTTGTAGTGAAATATTTTCATCAATAAACATTTTTATAGTTGTGTATATGTGTTGTGTGTATATTTTTTAAATGAGGCATATTTAGTGATACTACAAATTAAATCTGTATCTGATTCAAGCTGTACTGGTACAAAAATACAAAGAACAAAGACAAGCCTTAGTCTGTGAAAGAACTAGTAATACATTAAAAATTTAATACTTGGCAGGTCAAATCTGGATACTCGCTGCTGAAGACAACCAATATTAATGAATCAGACCACAGAGTCATTGTCGGGGATCCCAAAGGAAACAATAATGCGAGTACCACAAATTCTTCCTAGAAAAGAAAATCCTGCAAAACTACTTAACAGAATATGAATATCACTGGTCAATGCTCTGATCATAAATATGCTAAACCTTATATAATGTTTTCAAATATGCATGCAAGCTAGATCCAGTTTTAACTAAAAATTTACTGATTTTATTTTTCAGTTTAGGTCTTTGCAGTAAACATCTTTGCATAAGTATTTGCCTCACCATTAACCTCTCTCCATATAAGAAATAATTATTTTTAAAAATACGAGTTCTGTTTTATTTCCACAATAGACCTAAAAGATATAAATAAAACAGCTTCTTCAAGAAACAGAAGATTTGGGTTTCTCTAACAATGAAGGCGACACAACTAAAAGAAGGGCAAAGAAAAGACAACATTGGGTGTCATGGTTTAAACAAGGATCCTGTCAGATCAGGTAGCTACTTTTCACAGTTGATCTGGAGAACTCTGAGTAGTAAACTGATAATAAGGAAAGAGTGTAAACGGATGAGATAAGCAAAATAAACACATTATAGACAGTCTACCAGGTGAACTCAAGTTAATTACTGCCCTGGTTATCATTTTAAAAATATTTTTGAAACTGATATTGGACGTGAGACCCTCTGGAAAACATAACCAGTTAGTTGGCTCACCTAACTACAAGGGCCCCACTATGTGCCAGGTACATATTCTTTTCTTTTACTGTATATTCTTTCAGCTCGATCTTTCATTCATTCATGCTTTCATTCAACAAACCTCTACTAAGTACCCATTATACGCACAGCAGTGTGCTAAAACTTAGCTGTTCAGCAGAAATCACTGATCACAGCTAAGTAACTTCAGACTCCATGAAGAAACAGCTATTTCAGAAACGCAGTTTTGAAGTACAATTGCTAAATTTTAAATCAATTAACATTATCTACTAAAATTAGTTGTAGAAAAATATCTGTACTCTTGCAGGTTTTCATAGGTAGTCAAGAAGCTCAGATACAGAATAAATGCCAGAAATGCTCTCTAAGTAAAAGCATTTACTTAAAAACATGAAATTGATCACTATCTTTCTCTTTATTTAAGTCACGTTTGTTATCAGCTACCTTTGAGTTCCCCGGCATTACGGGTGGTAGCAGCTAAATATCACATCAGTTTGAGATCAGAAAACTAGCGAAAATATTAACTACCAAAAAAAGGACTGCTAAATTAAATTGTTTTCTTCCAGCTTTAAAAGTCTACATTTCTATAATAATGACAAAAGATCTAACAAAAATAATAAACTTTTCAAAAGTATTTCAAGCCATCTTTTAGAAAAGATTTAAGGACTCTCATCTGGTATCTATTAATAGTTCTTTTATATTTGGTTAGAGAAAGAATAAACTCTAATTTAATCCTTGAACAACAAAGTATCCCCTACTTAGTTCTTGGCCTGTGAGAGGAACCTGAAAACAAAATATTCTATTTTTAAGCTTTTTGTTTTCCAGGTATTACCTTTAAAAATAGTTATCTGATAAAATACATTCCACATTCTGCACATTGCCTGGTAGCTGAGTCTCTTTTTAAAAAGTATCAAGTCATATTTAGAGGATTCGTTTTATGATATAAATAATATCTACACTTGAGTGTACATAACTAGGATAAGACTCATTTGCTTTTACTACATCTCTATGTGGTTTGTTTGGTTGGATGTAAAGCTACCTGCATGTAGAGGCTACACTGTGGAGGAGCTGAACTGTCAGCAGTTTATCCTGGGGTCTTCTGCACTACATACAATTATGCTGCGGTCACCCAGGTTATACAGGAAGCCTGAAGTTTTAAACTGTCATTAGAATATTGCGGCCTGATTTTAACAATACAGCAGTGCTTCTAATGATCTTAAAGGTAATTCACTATTCAGACCCCAAGCAAAAGATGCAAATGTAGCACTGAAAGCTCCTTATTAAATACCCACAGGCTACATCTCTGTACAATAAGTGGTCCAGGTCTTTTTAGAACATACTAATTAGATGAACAGAGAATCAGAAAAATGCAAAACCAGGTCATGCAGCAAAAATGGTGAAGTGTTAAAAAAAAAAAGGGGGGGAGTACAGGATGAGAAAAACATACCAAATAACTCCAACCAACCATTATTAAAAAATTGTCTACAATAAGAAGGCAAAATAAATCACATCAGGTCACTATTTGACTCACCCAAATTTGGGTGGATAGTACTATTAAAGTTAAGTTTTAAGTTTATTGTCAGAGATATGCTTAACTGATGATACAATACTATGAATAATACATTAAGCAAAAGCCCAATCTAAAATTAAATTTGCCTTGGGTTAGCTCCCATTACTATAAACATTCAGAATTATTCTCGTTTATAAATGAAAGCTAATATCAAGAAAATACTTTTTGGGGGCTTTAATAGTTACATACACAGAGTTGCCAAACCAATACCACCACAGTTCTACTGAAGACAATGCCCTCAAATCTCAATTACTTCTAGACAAGCACATATATAGATACATGAATAGAAAAATATTACATTTGTCATTTAAGATGTATCAAAATTCAGATAATTTATTTTCATATGAAGTGTCTAGGCAAGTCACTTTTTTTTTTTTTTTTAATAAAGTCTCCTTGTTCTAATCCTAACTTTGTACGAACTGCAGAGTGAAGAGTTTAGGACTACATTCTGGCAGTGAGGCACTGAAACAGTCACCAGCTGACCAAAAAGCTATAAGACACTATGAACAGTATTTTGAAGCTTTAGGATTTGTGCTCTACTCCCCTCTCTTCATGTGATCACTCTGTCTCTCTCTCCATCTAAAGAATGTGACATAAACAATAAGGGAAAAAATAAACTAGGCATACGATATAAAGGGCTGTCATCTCATAAGATTTTCAGAAAACAATGTAGCTTCTTTAGAAGCTCTCATTGAAACCAGCACTTTAGCAACATTCCTTTCAACACCATAGAAGTTTCTTTTATTAAATAACTTATTGGAGAACAATACCCTTTGATGTCAAATTGGGCTTTGTTTTGGTACCAATCAGTTCTAAAATCAGCCGTTTCTATTTTAGTACTTGTATATTCTTTAAAAAGACTAAATGTTTTACATAAATTTGGGCATCTACTTTAAACAATAAAATTGTACTCATCAAAAAAATTGTAGGGGCCGGCTCAGTGGTGCAAGCGGTTAGGTGCGCGCGCTCCGCCGTGGCGGCCCGGGGTTTGCGGGTTCGGATCCTGGGCACACACTGACGCACTGCTTGTCGAGCCATGCTGTGGCGGCATCCCATGTAAAGTAGAGGAAGATGTGCACAGATGTTAGTTCAGGGCCAGTCTTCCTCAGAAAAAAGAGGAGGATTGGCATCAGATGTTAGCTCAGGGCTGATCTTCCTCACACACACACACAAATTCTACTCATGTACTTATAATAACTTTAACATTCAATATAAAATAACTTTAATACAAATAATCACAGATATTCAGAAGGAAGTACTAAATCAATCCACTACAACTCGAATTTAGGAAACTTAGAGCACTAGACTAGAAGTCCAAGGATCTGGATCCTCAATTCATATCTGCTGTGCTCTTTGGTTGTACGGCCACGGGCAAGTCGCCTCCCCGGAGTCTCATTTCCCTACCTATAAAATGAGAGGACTGAGCAAGATGTTCTACAGGTTCCCTTCCCTCCACAAGTTCAGAATTTAGCTAGAACTCTCTGATATGATGATTATAAACTATAAGTGGCCCAAGGATTCTGAAGTGAGCCCTAAAATTCAAAAGGCCTTTAAACTCATTTTATTTACTCTATAAAGCAAATCTGAATGATTATTACACTAAATTCTCTGAAACTTAAGTTGCGTCTTAAGTTCTAAAGGAGATTATGAAAGTTTCTGGGAGAAAATTTTGCTCTTCTCTCAGAATCAAGCTTAGCTAAGAGAAGTAGGGGTAGAGGTAGGGCATAGTGATGGGAGGGTGTCCTTATTGATGAACAGTAGCTCCCAACTGATATATTTTATTCTAAAAATGCAAAACACTGCCTCAGAACCTCAAATGTGTCTTTCTTAGCTAAGAGACCACAGGTCCACAGAATTGTAGTGCAAGAAGGAACCTCATTATCTATTCCATCACATAAGTTGACTTGAGGCTCAAGTTACAATTCTTATGTATAGGCCACTGGAGTATTTAAAAGGCCATATCCAGTAAAGAATGATGTATTTTGTAGTGCATTGGGTAGTTCTTCATAAAATGATTGCCATCTGTAAGTTAATGATAATTGAAATGTCACATTAATGTCTTAATTATTATAAAAATAATGAAATGAGCATATTTTAAATTTTATCTAAAACACCCATTCCTTAAGTAGGGCTTAGTTAAAGGCAGTAAGTGGTAAATATATATTCATGTTTAAGATCTTTACAGGATCTATGCAAATGATAATTCTGCCCATGTCCAATATAGAGTAAACATGCACTTGTATTGAAAGCTCTCATAAACTTTGATGCTATTTCTTATTTCAATCCAGTACTTTTAAATCAGATTCCCTCAAAGAGCAGTTTTCCCTACATAAACTAGAAGTACAATAAATTTCAGTATGTGGTTTTTTAGACATGTGAATACATTTTGCTGGTATATATGACATTTTAGAATGGTTTAGGCCTCTAACTAATTTGTTGAAGATGATTCAAATATTTTAATCCAAAACTGTAAGTAACATTTGCCAGAAAGAGATAATAGTGATAATTCTGAGAACCCAGAAAAGGCTTCATCAATTCATACTTATATCATTTAACATTCCAAAATGTACTCTATTTTTTCTAGTACTTTCCATAAAGTCTAGAGTTTGATTGGATGGTATAACAAGCAAGATATCTTATGAATGTTTTTTGCCCTCAAGAAGCTATTCTAAATAAATTAGTCTTTCACAAATTAATGAATTCATATTTTAAGATGCATTTGCAAAATGTTCTATCATTCCAATGCTAATTTGCAACCTAGTTAAGAAATGTTAGCCTACCAGGGGAAAAAAAAAATCTAATGGGGAATGAATGTCATGTTTGCACAGAAAAAAAGAACATGTGAATATAAAGCCCATATATACTGGTTTTGACGAGATGCTGCATTTAAGTGATTTTATTGTGCATATTATTTCAAATATTCAATAGCATTTAGATATACATTTAACTATTGAAACCTTTTAAACAATGATTAAATTTTTAAAATCACATTAAATTACACGTAATTTCTTAAAATCAATTATAGATGAACAGGAAAGGAAACAGTTAATATACTAATTACAGTAATTAAGAGTTGCCAATTTAATTGTGGCTGGGGATATGAATGCTCTAACATTTGTTAGAGTGTAAAAAACAAACCTTTAATGCAGAGACTTTGTTCACAAACATCTAATGGAGACCTCCTCTACCTCACTCTGTGCTTCTCTGCTGACACAACAGCAATGGGTTCAGATTGAAGAACTTGTCAGCAATCATGCAGGAGGAGGCTAATTAGCTTGCAGGTTAATGAGTGTGATGGCTCTTGACAGCATTTTGTTACAGCCTCTTCTGTATTTAAACAATAAATGATTACTTATATACAGTAGAGACATTCTAACCATAACAGCCAAGCCCACATTTGGTTTTACAAATATAAAATCAGTTTCCTTGTTTCTAAATTAAAAATACAAAATTTGCATTAGTTATATGTCTATCACATTCTCCCAATATACTGGAAAGGAAACAGACATTTTTAAAAAGGTAATAAATGTACTTTATATAGAAGTATGCCCTTTTGAGGTGAAAATTTCCATTGAAAGGATGCCTGGTAGGTGACATAATTGGGCTGCTGAATGATAATTTAAATACGGCAGCTTTTTAGTAAAGTGCAACAACTTTCCCAAAAAAAAATTCAAGGAAGATTTTTGTCTTAATTTTTTATTCTAGGTTTCTCTCTCTGTGAAATAGGTATATAAGGCACACACAGAGGAATCTCTCCGCTTACCTTGTCGGTTACTAGGGATTTGAAAACAGGTGGTGAATTAAGGAAATAGCTCTATTGAGAGATTAACCTATTTCATCAGCCAGTGGAGAAGGAAATAAGAACATTTTTACAGCATCCCTATAATCCATATATTTAGTGGTAACAGAAACGCCTTAATAAAAGCACTAAGAGAAGGAAATAAGTGAGTACTTTGCAGCATTTTGATTTACCTTGTAAACTAGCAAGTATTAAAATCTAAGTAGTCTGATTTTTATTTACATGAGAGGAAAATGATTTGTGTCCAAGAAAACCTTATCTGAGAATTAAACTGAACTTTAGCTTCATAATATCAAGGGAGGGTTATTTCAATTTAATATTCAGTGTTCCCTAGAAATTTGAGCACAGACATGGAAGAAACACCTGCTGAGATTCACACTGCTTTCTAAATTATTTTTGCATGCATAAAAATACTATTTGTGTACCTTCTCACTACGTATGATGAACATTTGAATAAAAATAGAAAAGCAATAAAAATTTCCAATATGTACCTTTCTAATGCTTTTTTTTATGTTGAAGAATAAAAAGTATTATAATCACAATTATGGTAGCCAATAAATAACTGTACATCAAAAAGCTTTAGGAGACCTGGGCAGATTTAGTGGAGGAAAAAAGAAACTAGTGTAAAAACCAAAACAGTTTGTTGTAGAGTTAAAAGCTCGAGGTGTAGTGAGTCCCTATAATTTCCAAAGGATGAAAGGAATAACGTGAATTCAAATTCTGTGGTTAGTTTGCCACTTTCCCTTAGTTACTTTGAACAATAAATCCTTGGAGTCAAAATACATTTAAAATTTTCCATCACTTGGGTACTACTTACCAATCTGAATTCTCTATTACATTATAAACAGTATAGGAATATACATTTCTCTGTATCATGTGTACATTCTTAAATAATAAGGATACTATTATTGGCTTACAGGTATGTCTTATCACACATACATGTAGCCTACTGTACATTTTAAAATTTATGCCCCTTAGCTGGTTAATACAGATCCTTAAGCTCCAAAGGTCACAATGCTGTGCTAAATCCAGGCAGGTATGTAAATAATTTTTTCCAAGTTCTAATCAAATCAATTTTAGAGAGTCAAAATTTTTCTCCAAATTATATGATTAATTCCAACCTTGTGACTTTTTTGGGGAAAATGACACCTAGCCAAAATCACAACCCATTCGGCCTGTTTAAATGAGAATATTCTTCAGTCTGAAAAATTATTTATAGAGATTTTTTACTACCCTTGTATACTGCAATGTTATTTCCTTTCCCACACACTAGCAAAGTCCATTTTCACAACTGCTATAAAGCGGCATGTTCACAGCTAGTAAAACAACTCAATAAATAGCCTCACGAAGCTATAGCTGTCTCATATCCTTTCCTCAATAAAAACAGAGGTGAACTGCTTATTTTCAGCAGCACACTATAAGAAGACAGAAGCATTATGACTGCTCATACATTCTGACTATCATTTGCCACAAGCTATATCTGTCAGCATTAAATAAAGCTGCATTATAAATGTAAACAAAACACCCACATCTACAAAATGAGCTGTCCGCCATGGCTGTAGGCATGAATTGAACCCACTTATTGACTCAGGTTGCTCTTTTTATTTATTCTTCTACAAAGACGTGCATTTACTTTACCCTACAAGCATACTAGGTTTCAGAAAGGCGACTAGTCTTGTGCTAGAGCAAAAGAGACACGTGTTGACAAATGTATATCTTAACAGAAATAACATTATGTAGCCAAACATTGACCAATTATTAAAAAACTGATTTATTTTAAAAGGTTATCCTAGATCGAAACACTGAATTGTAAATAATCTGTGAACCTAGTCCTCTAAATACATATTTATGAACTATGAGAGGTAATTTACTATCAAAAACAATAGAACTTTAATTTCAAATATCTAATGACAACAAATGAAAGGGCTGGAATGATATCCACACAACTGTCCCACTCTCCACACCTTGGGTATTCACTGACAAAGGAGGGAGCTAAATATTCTGGGAATTCAGAAAGCAGGGCATAACATTAACTCAAGCTACCAACAAAAAATAGTTCCGAAAAAATGAATATATCATTTGCAAAATGCCTTTTTACTTTTTCCATGTGTTTTATGCTTAGTGCAACTTATGCAACCATGGTGAAGAATCAAAGGGTAACAAATAAAAGGGTACCAAAAACTTTGTAAGCTTAAAAATATTTTGCCAGTTTTATTTTTTTTTAATTCTGTGGAGTTAACAGATAATTCTGAATTTATTGCAATAAATTTATATTCTCACTTATTACGTTTCAAAGAAGTAAGGAGGAGGCCTTTTCTTCATTGTTGTTCCCTGATAGGACATGATGCTAGGGAAGTGGACATCTGAATTACAGATACACTGGATTCCTCGAAGTGAATATAGCTCTGATAATATTCCAACAGGTGTGCTACATGTCAAGATTTTTAGTCTATTTCCAGGCTTATTTTGAAAAGGACCATCATCATGCCAAATCATGACAAATGAAGGTATGTTTTGAAGACATTCATTACAGACAGAGCCAGAGTATACATATAAGCCACCAATACACATGCATTACAGTAAAAATGAAATACAGCCTTCTTTCAAATAACCACACGGGGCTCTTCCGTGTACTTGATCAAATAATTTCTCAATTAGTTTTCACCACTAAATTGACTGATTGCTTTGGCCTCATGTAGACAGAGCTACAGAACTAGATTAAAAATAAGCGTAGGCAGCCAGAGACCACCAGACAGATTTCCAGATGCCAGCGATCTAAACATATGCAGAGACCAATTACTCCAAAGAGGTTAGTCTTTATTTGTCACCTGTTGAACAATCCAAGAGTCACTAAGAGGTGTAAAAGTTTGTACCTTTGTCCCTAAGTATAAAATAGTCCACAGATTAAAGCCTAGATTTTAAAAGCAAGAAATAAAATGCAGTGGTTAAAATATTAACATGTACTGTCACAGCTTATTCTTATGTAGGCCATCAGCTCCCATGAAAGAGAAAGCATAAATGCTCCTTTGCTTCTCACTATTCCATAGATGGATATTAATTATTACTGCCTTTCCTTTCTAAGATAAGCTTGTTAACAAGAACTACAGGATTGCTTACAGCTGCTATTCATACTGGGTAGGTTGCATCATTGTTTATGATGTTTACAGAAAAAAGGGAAATCAGTACAAAGAAATAGTATGAAGTAATTAATGTATTGTAGTGTAGTAATTTCCACTTTCTACCTCCATTTAAATAAAATAAAGCTCAGTAATGCCAGTGTAAATCAGGCGGAGCCACAGGGGAGCACAGCAAGGCAAAGACATTAAAGCCAAACCAAAGCCCTTCTTCACCCAAGCTACTATTATTATTACTTGTGCAAAGCAAATATTCAGCCTCCAACCCTAAATCATTTCAATTCCTATTTCCAAGTATAATTTAATCTTTTTCAGCGACACTTGATGCTTACTTCATCACAGCATAATGACAGATTAAAAAGTTGTTGAATTAAATATTAAAGAGGACTTCAGGCAGTTCTGCATTTTTAAGGAATAACACAGATTGGGGATGAAATGAGAAGCCCAAATGCATATTTTATACCGAAAGGAAAGAATACATATATTTTTCCTTCAGGCCACCTACTTTGTAATAAAACACAGGGTAGGTTTTTATTTAGTGGATAAAAATGTGAAATAGTATTATAAGCTTCATATCACTATAAGCTGGCACCACACAATGATGTCAAAAAGCTAATGATACTAAGTAAGAATATGATTTTGGTGTTTCTTATTTAAATATTTTTAAAATACGTATACTCATAATTTATCACTTTTGCATTCAGATTTAAAAATTAATTTATTTGTGGAAATTTATCTCAAAGATAAAAATCTCACAGATGACAGCATCAAAAGCAAACTATTATGGAAATGACTTTATGATACAAACTGTTCTGAGTGGGTGAAAAAAAAAGTTGAGACACACTGGTAAATACAGTTCCAATTAAAATGCTGATTGGATTGCTAGGCCTAATTCTGGAAGCTCCCATTAGATTCAGGTAAAATTAAAGATAAAATGTACATAATAGTAGCACCTTAACTCTTAAGTGGAATGGAAACAGTCAAAAAACAAAATTTTGGATGTTTATACTTGGAATATATACAGATAATTATACAAAGATATACATAGTTAAAATTCCAAGGGCCTATGGATCACTGTTTGGTATATGTTTTTAATTTCATTGCTTTTAAAGAACAGAGATTTTTTTCCTAAAGTTTAAAAGAAAACAAACTTTTAAA
Organism: Diceros bicornis minor; assembly: GCF_020826845.1. Lineage (NCBI taxonomy): Eukaryota > Metazoa > Chordata > Mammalia > Perissodactyla > Rhinocerotidae > Diceros > Diceros bicornis. The sequence continues at coordinate 34,155,135 of NC_080767.1, read as the reverse complement.
TTCTTGTTTCATTATGAATTCAAGCAATTTAATGGGGGGGGGGGGGGGTAAGAATCCCAGGAACATTTTATTCTATTTGTGTAACATCAAATTGTACACGCATACATTTCTACACAATGTTTCTAAGTAAGTACTTTCTCTTCTGCTTTTTCATTTCACTTATGTGTTACCAATACTGTCTATTTGATTGAACCACATGAAATTGCCATGTTTTAAGTCAAAAATGGTCAGATATCAGCAATTTCATATGATCCAACATTCATTTTCAAAAGTTGCATCGTGATATATTTCCATTCAAGAAGAGAAAAAGTCATCCACAATAGTGTGTTTTAAGTAGTTAGAAGTGACTTTAAAAATAAGTACTATATAGAGGGATCGTTTTCCTTATAGGCCAAGGAAGCAAATGACATTTGTTTTCAAAAATAGTTCATTTTTGGAACAAGTGTGTAGTACAAATGTCAAGACAGTATTAAACATTTTTTAAGTAATACTTTTAATCTATTTATTGAAAGAAAGAAAGCAAATGATAAGGGTACTACACTGATTTCTTCAGAAATTATGACTTTGGCTGGGACAGAGCTAAATGTCATCATGGCTGGCAACTACACATGGCCTTAAAAGGATGGCCTAATTCCTTTTGGAAAAATTTTCAGTGTAGTTGCTCTTGGCTGAATGTGACACGATTTACTCGTGAAATGCTGCACACACAATCCTTTATTTTAAAGAAAAATACAAAACATGACCACGGAATAGTTTTTGCAAATCTAAAGAAAGGGCAAGGCTTTTCAAATTATCCTTTTATTAATCTTTTCAAATGTCCATGTTCTGCTGTTCTACTGGCACTGGATACTTGGCCAGTCATTCCTTGCAAGCATTCAATTCTAAGTCCACAAAATTAGATATGTAAACTACTCTGTAGAAATACCGCACAATAATCTTTACTGATATTCTTTTAAACTGCAAACAGAATAGAGAAAAAAGCACATTCCTCCTCCCTACTATCCCCAATACTTCTTGACTAGAGCCAAGTCACTGGGGAAAGGGATCGGAGGAGGGGAGATACTGGTGACTAGAAGAGCAAATTTTCTCTGGTTTCCATATTTAAATCCTGGAAAGAGCAATAATCTTAACTTTCTGGAATGTTTTCCATACAGCAATAAGGAGGTAATAATTTCCCATCACCTAGGACGTAGTAGGCACTCAACAAATGTTTGTACAATTAAATTCCCTGCGGAATTCCCTATGGAATTCAGTCTCCCATTGAAAAACAGCCATTAAGTTCGGATGCTTCAGAGCCAATTACGGTGGTAAACCTCCCCGAAGATGTTTCATATTTATGGTGAGGGGTTAGAGAGTTATTTTTTTCTTAACCAGCATCTTCCCACGGTGTCCTTGTTTTGTAGCTGGTTGGGAATTTTTTCCTATCAGTAAAAGATGTTCACACGGTGATTAAGACGTCCTGCTCTGAGATACTCCGGGTCGGCAGCAGCCCAGATATTTGAAATCCAGCCTCTACGGACGCCAGGCCTCAAATGAAGTTGCGGGTTTGTATTTGAAACACGCACTCTCAGGCCTGGGAGCAGGTCTGACTCCCAGGTGGCGCTACCCCAAGGGCACAAGGCCGGCTGCGGGCTGCCGGGGAGGAAGCGCTGGCCTCTCCGGCCGGCCCGCCCGGGCGGCCACCAGCGCGGGGAGGGCTCGGGCCGCCGCGCTGCTCCGGCTGCGGCTCCCGGGGCGCGCCCATTGTTCTCCGCGGCGCCGAGCGGCGATCCCGGCCCCCCTCCCGCGGCCTCGCCAGGAGGCCCCGCGGCCCGGCCCGCTCCCCGCCGCGGCGCGCCCCCGCCCCTCGGGCTGACAGCGAATTCTCACCGCCCTGACTGCATAATTAATGCAAATGGAGCAGCCGCCGTGTCATGTGCGGGCTCTTTGGGTTTACTTTTGTGCGACACTTACACAGGAATATTAACTAGAGAAAGCAGCATCACAACAGGGGTGGAAAATCAGCCTGTCAGGGACTCATTCCAAATGCCACGGAAAGCGGAGCGGCTTCAAGATTGTTTCATCAAGGTGATGGAGAACAAAAACTACTGAGGAAAGAAAATTCGGGCTTCAAGTGAGCTCCCACACATCCATTATTTATCTCTCTAGATTCTTTAGGAACGAGATTCCTAACACATCTTTATGCAAAACTCGGGACTTGAGAAAAAGAGTGAGGCTGCTGCGTGTGTGCACAGCCAAGCGAGCCTTGGCTCGGCCCGTGCATGTGCAAACGCGCACCTACTCCACGCGTGTGCAGACGCTCTTGGACAGCCCACAGCCAGGGAGGACGAGGCCCGGACCAAGAGACAGCTCTCCACGGGTCAGTGAGTTACTCCTAGAAACCACGGGTAACCGTGGGCGACCCCACACGTAACTGAAATTAAGGCCTGTGTCCCTGGGGATGCTCAAGAGCCCTTCAATAAGGTGCCCGATTTATATTAGGGCTATTCTGCCTCCAAGCTATGGTAAGGACATTTTATTGTAATTTGTGGTCACTGACTGTTTTTCTTTCCATAACTTGCTATGGGAGAAAATACTTAGAAGTCAAAATAAAGAGTAAACTTGCAAAGCACATTTTACACCCCCCCCATTCTTTTAACATGATTTTTACTTAATATTCATAGTCATCCAGAATATTCCATGTGGGATGTATCCTCTTTTCCAAAGGAGCAGAGAATATGACTTCCCAAGCCTTATGCTGCCTGATCTAAATTAGCACGATATCCAGCTATACTTTCTGGACTAGCATATTGGCCTACTATAAAAATTATTTTAAAAATTAAGAATTTGCACCTCAAATACACACATTTAATATCAACTTCAGTTAGACTTAAAGAAAGAGGGTGTTATAAATTTATGAACAAACTATCAGTTGCATTAAGGCTCTAAGTGTTTTTTATAATGGTTTAAGTAATCAAATCCAAAATTTTCCCAGTGTTTAGTTTTTACACAACTTGAGAGGAAATGAAATACACTGGAAAAAAGACCAAAAAAATCCTTCAACAAGAAAGACAGGCTATGTGGCAAATTTCACTAGCAAGAGTGTTAGGTGTTGTTAAGGAACAACAACAACAGAATTGGAGTATGAAATCTTACGCCTCCCAAACAGTGCCATCAAGTGAGAGCGTCTGTCTCGGCAAAGCGTGTGTGCCACCTCTCCCCTCACAGAACAGAGTGACTTAATCCTGAATGTTCTCAAGGAAGTCCTCCACACAAAGGGGTCACTTGTAGGCCACAGAATAACCTTATACATATTTGTCTAGTAAATGATTGAGAACTAAATCCACCTGCATGTCTTGACTGGCTTAATTAAGGATACATACAATAACTGAAAATAATACGTTTATCCCTTCAATGCACTACACCACAGAAGAGATCAAAATGGACATGCTAACCCAAAGGTTTACTTTAGACAGGAAGCAGCCCGACAGACCATTATTACAAATTAAAGGTATTATATTCGTCATTTTTAATCTCTTAAAAATGAATAACACTTCTCTGCACATTAAATCATTTTTCTCCACAGAAGTAACATTTCTTTTATGTCGAAATGCACATATTCCTTCATCATGCTTCAGTTCTTTTACTAGAGGTGGCAGAGGTCTATTACTTTCAATTGTAAGTCAACATTCTCACCAAGTTTGGACTCTTCTCTCTTTATGTGCTATAACTGATTCATCACATATTTAAGTAAAAGCTCCTACATTTAAAAAATGAGAACTTCACAAACTAATTATGCACAGTAATCTTATCTCCTGAATCTCATTGTACTGCACTAAAATTCTTATTGGTATTCTGTAGTTAATAATTTCTATAGTAACAAATGCTGTGTTATGTCCAGTCACTATACTTGGTAAATATAAGATAAATTCACCCTTACTTTCTAATAATAACTAAATTAGTATTCTAGTTCTGGAACTTTTTACTTTTAAGAACTTAAAATATCATGTCTTAAAATATCAATCTTGATGTTTTAAAAATTTAAGATCAGTACAATGAAGTATAAACAGAAAAGTCCCTTGAGATAACTGGTGTGAAACCTGCAGCTCATTGATTTTGTTCTTGATAATATGCTATTAAATTGGCGAACATGCTGACCTTGTGTGCAAAGGCAGAATTGTGCATAAGCAACAGAAAGTTAAAAGACAGCTTCAAAATGACTGTTTAAAACTGTAGGCTACAAAACCTTAAAATACAGACAAGAATTCCACAGTTTATTTAAAATTGGCAACCACAATTTAACAAGCTATTCTAACAAATGATTAGCATAGCGTGTGCTTTTCTTTAGCCATCAATTATGACACAGGGTAATGCAGGGCACAACTTAAGTGTCAAATTACAATATGCCATACAAAACCACTTTGCAACACAGCTTTCTGTTTGCTTAGCAATTACTACAGAGCACACTGCTTTTCATGAAAGGAATTGGTCAGAACTGTTTATAAGAATTACCACAAATGTTTATATATTTATATTAAAGAATTAGTTGACAATTTCATAAAATTTCTCTTTAACTTTTAATAAAATGGCTGGGTTATTTTCTGTTGGTTTAAAACTATGCATACAACCAAAATGGTCTGGGTCTTTTTTTTTTTTTTTTAAATAAGATTCATTCATGGTATGTGACAAAAGTAGAATAGTACTTTTTCAAGACCAAAGTATGAAAAATCTAATTTGTCCACTAAGAAAATTTATAACTTTTATTATTTGAACTGCTGGTGTAGTGAAAATCTAAATTAGTGAAATCTGTAATCATTCTGAAGACAGCAACAGATCTCTTTATAATCCTCAATGAGACAAACATGGATTTAAATGCAAAATAAACTAGTGGAATTTCAGAAAACTGTTTCAGGTTGTAATTTTCACATGGCAATCACTGTTTCATATACTTGATCTATGAGTGGTGAAGATGAATAAAGGTTATCTGTCTTAATTGTAGGACCATCCATTAATTCATAAAACTCTTATGTGAATAAATACTTAATGAGAAAAGGGAAAAAAATACACAAAACAGTTTTTATGCTGTTTTTTCCGTTCTGCTGCTGTCCTTTCTCCTGCATTTGCCTAAAGGCTCTCAGTAAATTACACTCCCAGTAAATGACTGTAATTTACCCGTTGAATTCCCTTGTTCAGGAAAAGCACAAAAACACATTCCAGCATTTCCACAGCTCAAATTTACCATTCGGGATGTCAAGAACAATCCATGGGCAGTAATTTGAAACTGTTTGAACCTTCAAATAAGGGAAATTAGAAATGTTTTGAGGGCTAAGATTTTCAGTGAGGAGATAAAAACCTGATAAAAATCTCTAACTGTTCTGTTCCTTTCGTCCCTCTCCCATATCAGGGGCAGAGGCCTAAATAAACTATTCCACAGTGGGTTTTGAGACAGTGCTATAGAATATAGTATTAATAATATAAGTGAAATCTACATTTACTAGGTTAATTTTTAATGATAATATACACTACATTAATGTCATGCTTAATGTTAAAAACATAGATCCTGCTATGCACATTTCTATCACAACTACCTCCCTGACCATTACTCAAAATAACTTCCCCTAGTACAACTTATATGAGCAAAGTTATAAAGACTCAGGGCCTCAAGGATACCCAGCAGTCACTGTCAAAATTATTTGTATAAACAAGAACAAAGACCTTCTATTTAGTTATGTTTCAATACAGAGAAATCCCATGCACAAAGAAATGTAAACATTTACATGGGCCAAACTTGAATTGTATCACTTAATATTTTAATATGTAACACAGGCCAACATATAGAATAAACCAGCATAATCCTCAATGTAAACACTTCCTTACTGCTGTAAGACACACACACACACACACACACACACTCTAGAGTTAAGAACATTCAATAACCAAAACAGCCTATTTCACTCTGTCTAAAGGCAGGTTTTCATATGGCAAAATGGTTATAAATCCTCATTATCCTAAATAAAATTACAGCACTTTAAACATTTCCAGGGAGAACATTCTCTCTTCTAAACAACTACCTTAGCGAGTAATAGGAAGCAATATGGTTGCACTTGTGTCACAGTTGGAAGCCTTTTTAAACTGTCGCCCTGCTAGCAAACCGATTCTACATATTAAAATGAATGTGTTGCTTATTTCAAGGGGAAAAATCATTTATAAAATCAAGACTATTATTAGGATATTGTGACTTACTTCCTCTGTAAAGTGAACCAGAAGTCCAGAAGGCAATAATCTGTGTATGTTCACATAACTTCACTCTCCATCAGTTTGGTCTTAGAAGAAAAAGTATTCTTGAAAGATGAGGCTTTGCATATTTAACATTTAATAACCAAACAGCCTATTGCACCAAATATTTCTGATCACAAATTATATAGGAAAAAAACCCTAAATTTCCTTTTTAGTATAAAAGGTGGAACCTTTATGAATGTTTCCAACTAAATTATATATAGACTGTTAAAAAAAAATACCATAACATGTATGTATTTTTATCTTCTTCAGACTGACAAGCACATGCTTTTCCCGATAGTTGTGCTGGTATCAAGGAGTACTCTAGCTATTAGAATAGCTATATAATGACTATAAAAGATTAATAGTTTAGATAAGTTTAATATCAGACCTGAGCTGAATATGTATGCCCCACCTCCTGTTGTGCCCTGAGTTCAAAGAGAAAAATGATAAGCATTACCATTCACTGGGCAGATGAAGATGCTTTTCTCATGCTCCAATTTGTATTTAACTGTGAAAAATATACTGGAACTTAAATAACTTCTCTATATGCTTTTTATCTAGGTATACAATGGCCATATGATTTTTAAATTCCACATAGATGATGGAAGAAGTTCTGTGTTCCCAAATGGGGCACCAGGAACATCTCTCTCACCAGAGATTCGTAGAGCAGTGCTGCTCTCTTTTGAATAGTTGCTTTGCTTGTTTTTAAAACATCCCTTGCAGATTCTTAAGCATTAACTTTGTTAGCATTTAATGTTAATGACAAAGTTTTTATAATCTCAGCCTTTTTTACATGTGGAATGTGTATTCAATTCAACAGATATTTCCTGCACAATGTGTACTACCATGCTTAACTGGGAAAAGCAACTAGTAATAAAGTAATTAACTTCTCAACTAAGACACTATATGTTCTGCTGTTGTTCTTGATTGAAATTTTCTCAGTTAATTTCTAGACAATTACATTATCTATTTCATAATTGCAAACCTGGATGAATTGTTTCTAAAAGTTGCATCATGTTTCATGCCAATAGAACCTTTGAATGCATGAAAGATCCTGTTTCTAATGTTACTGTTATCAAGCCAAAAACAATTATACTCATTTGAGTTATAGCAACCAATAAACTTAGATAATCACCATATGCAACACAACATTTTGGCACTTGAACTTAAAACTCTTGTAGACAACTATAGATTGCTTCTAATGCAGAGCACTCTTGTCCTACCCAAGGCTGCCAATAGAAATGCCAAAGCTGCTGAACACTGTGCATCCTAGTAATGCTGTCAGTAAATGGCACATTCACACAGCCCCCAATCCTCTCTTCCCAGGCATGGTCTTCTCCAGCTGCAGCTTAATTTCCTGTGACTTGCCTAATTACTGTAATTAAGGATTAATTGCCATTAATTATTCACACATAAGCTCATCGCAAATCATGGGGTAAATGTCTTATGAAAGCTGCCATACAAGCCATGTATAAACACACTGGGATGCTTCAGGCAGGCGAATCTATCACTCAGCCTTCAAGCAAATCTCTGTGCTTCTCTTACAAAAACAGCTATAACTCTCAGAAACTCGACAGTCCTTTCAGGTAAGCATTAGGTTACAAAACATGTTTTCCTGTGGAAGCCACAACGGTTTTATTAGTACTATAAATGCTGTTTTATCTTTCCAACTGCTATTTTTATGTTTCCATTTTTATTCTACAGTGCTCAGTTTAGGACAACCACTTGCTTCAAGGAGGAATGTTTGCAGTTGCTACTTTCCCCCATCACAGTTTGAAATAGTTCAATGTGGTTTACAACATATGACCATGCGACTGGGATCAGCATGCTAAAAAAAGGCAATGGATCAGCTAGACAACTGGGATAGAAACCATTTGATTTTCAAAAGTCACAATTTCTTTCATTGGTGTAAAAAAGCTATAGCACATATTTAGTCACTGCTGGGGTGTTCCTTATAAGGTAGGTTACCAGCTCAGCCACGAAAGTACCAGTGACAAGAATGCTTGAAAATGGCAAGCAAACAAAATAGCCTCGTATAGATTACTTTTGTATTAGTTGGGTTCCCTGTTTTCATGACAGCATTTGGTATTTTCACAATCACAAAATATAGACATCATTCCTTTGTAAAGCTAGAAAAGAAATCATTTCTTCCAAATATTTCCAATAGACCATGAGCTAATGAGGGAACTTCCAAATCAGTCCAGAAATTATACTCCTAACACTTTTTTCCAGTTATCTAGGGTTTACCATGTTTGAATGGTTTAAAACAGAAGAATTCATTTCTACAACAAAATTAACTATTGTATATGTTAAAAGACTTAAACTACATCAACACTATGTATTATCACTGCCCTAGGAAATTTAAGTCTAAGTAGGCAGAATGTTGTTCTAATTGTTATGTTAGTTCCTTCTGCAGCAGATTAATGCATGAAACATTTTCCTTTCGGTACATGTTTGTGTGTCTGAGTTAAACATTTATGATAATGGACCTTCTGGCAGATTTCTAATGTTTCAAATACTCCTCTAGAACAGTGACTTTTCAAATAAGAGTTCTTTCCCCCATTTTCTGCAGTACCTTAAACAGGGGTATATAGGAACTAAAATAATTTCACAATTTAAAAGTCTAAGTTTAAAATCAACTACTTGAGTAACGACAGACTATATCTACATTCAAGAAAAGTACCAACTAAGCTTACAGAGCCACTGGCTATCCAAAATGAAAAAAACTAAATATGTACCCTCTACTATCTTAATATCTAATTGATGGCATATATTCAAATCACAATTTCGACTAATTCTTAAGAGGAAAAAATAAACCCCATCATTCTTTGGTTCCAACAGATTTAAAGGATATGCATGATTTCTGCAGTGATTACAGAGTATGTTTGCAGTACCCTCCAAGAACCTTCTTTACCCTGCCACTCACTTAAAGAATAAACCAATGTTAGAAACTAGACAGTTGAGGGGCCGGCCCCGTGGCTTAGCGGTTAAGTGCGTGCGCTCCGCTACTGGTGGCCCGGGTTCGGATCCCGGGCTCACACCGACCCACTACTTGTCCGGCCATGCTGAGATGGCGTCCCACATACAGCAACTAGAAGGATGTGTAACTATGACATACAACTATCTACTGGGGCTTTGGGGAGAAAAAGAGAAAAAAAGGAGGAGGACTGGCAATAGATTTTAGCTTAGGGGCGGTCTTCCTCAGCAAGAAAAGAAAAACAAAAAAAAGAGAAACCAGACAGTTGAAACCACAAAACTAGAGAAGCAGCCCAGTTCTTGTGTATTTAACTTCTATTCCTCTTGAAAGTAATGAGAGATGCACAAAGCCTAATAACACTCCTCAGCTGAGACACAAGTCTTTTTCTCTAACATTAGATTTCTAAAACTGGAATAACGTCTACAAAGTCCTAACTTTTTTCACTGTTGAATTATATATGTAATCCAAAACTGCAGTCTAGAACTTAGTTAATATTTAATGGTGATCATGGATACTCTCAAATCCACGCATCTGGACCACTCCCCCCTCCCCCAAAATTTACAGTAGGAGATAAAGGCTCCTAAGGATTTATAATTCTGGACTCTTGCATTCCTACTCAAATAAAAACTGCTATACATTCACATAATAATTTGAAAATTTGGAAACTAAGTCACACTACAGGAAAATTCACAAAAATTGATTTTGGTAGAAATGTGTAATTTAATGCAAATGAAAATGATATAAAATTGAATTAAAATGGTGTTCAGGTTTTATCATCATTGTGTTTTAAATTTACCTCAAGTTCAATACTTTAACTTAGCTGTCATTTTACCAACTGATTCCTATGCCCCTGTCCTGGAGTCAGCAGTCAGTGACATAGAGAGCTGTTAAAATCTACCATCCCAACACATAGCTTTACCATCAATGTCATCTAATTGATACTTTCCTATTTTTGTCACCTTGCCTTGATGCCAGCTGCCAAGCTCTGCCATGTCACTTTCCATTTATGGACTCCCAAGTCCCTTGATCTGGCTAATTAGGGTTTATGTGTTAATTGGAGTAAATACAAAGATGGGAGTCACAGGCACAAATTTCAAAGCACAGCCATAAATTGAAGAGCTGATAAGCAGGAAGAAGATGCCTTCATGGAACAAGTGTCAAGTTTATTTTATCACTGGAAAGACCCAGAATTTCCTGACAAAGTGACACCTTTAAGTTTTTGAAAAGACTTAATGAGAAGAACAGTAACTAACACATTAAGAATACTGCTCTGTAGCAGAAAAATACACAATACATTTAAATTCAGTTCAAGAAGGCACAGCTCTCTTTTTTGAAAATTCCTGGAACTGTTTCTATTTAATAAGACGGTTTTTTATTTCTACCTTATTTCACAGAAAAACATACAACTTGCTTTTAATATCTAGTAAGAAAAATCTAAAAGAAAATCCAGTATTTGAAAATCCTGAGATGTGATTTAAGTGAGAAAAATGACATTTTCATTAACATTTTGGATATATTAATACTTTTTCTGCTAAAGGATAACTGTTTGATTTAGAAATAATCACCACAAATTACAGCAAAGAGTTTCTGAATACTACACAGATTTAGGATACTACATTTCCAGATGCTTATCTCAAATGTCAGTTAAGACTGAAATGACTTTAGAAGGAGTTTGCATAATTTCTGTAGTGATCAGAGAATGTTTTCAACACCCTCCAGAACCTTCTTCACAAAAACATTACTGTCAGTTGGAGACACTGCCTTTTCTAGCATCTGGTGGGGAGGAACAGTCAGATAATTAATATGGAAAATAACTGAAAGAGCTGGTAAAGTCTTTCTTTGCTATTTTGCTTTTACAAAAAAAGTTTCATACCTAATCAGTCACATTTCGTTGACAAAAATGTAATGGGAGGACTACATCATCTGTTACAACTGATATATCTGTTACAACTACCTAGGATTTGTTGTTAATAATAATAATGACAACAACGACAGCTACTACTACTACTACTTATGTTAATACAGCATTTTATAGCTTACAAGGAGCTTTTACATATATTACCTGAATTTACGGTAACTAACAGAAGTTAGGTAACATATCTAAAATATATAGCTAAGGACTTCTCAAAGAAAGTATTCAAATCATTTTCAGGTTCATAATCATTTAGCTATACCAGAACAACTCCATCTTCTGAAAGTATCGATATAACAATGAAAGTACTGAAAAATAAAATTAATAAGAATAACTAGTGTTCACATCTATGTGGTATTTCTCAAAGGATCTGTTTAAGTAGTAGCTTAATATTTATGAAACAGGTACATCAAAAATCCTTCTCAAACAATCTTTTCTTCCCTTTCTTCATGTCCTTTTAATCAACTGAATATGGTTTTCATTCTTCTAATAATTTACAGCTTAGGTTCTACATTTTGAAGGTCCTCCTTAGGTTAACCTTCTGTTTCTGTTTTAGGATTCTAATTTCCTTGAATATTTTCAACTAATTTGCCACAAGTCTGAAATTAACCAACTTTTTGAGTAAACAGAAAAAGATTTCAGAATGAATAAAAGATCTTTTTTATGAAACATAATATTAAAAGCGAACCTTAGATATTCATATATCTTCTGATAAAGAATAGAACATCATTACAAAAGCAATATTCTCAGGAAAATTTTTTGACAGCAGTGCTTACGATTTCTGAAATATGTGAAATAAATGAAAAATTTCATTTAACTTTTTTCCCAGAAAAAAACTGCTTGCTTCTAGTGATGTGTATCAATTTAAGAAATATATTTAAAATTCCTACATAAGAAATACGTGAAACTATCACATAAAAACATTTCAGACCCACATCACACATTATATCACTAGCAACTCTGTACAACTTTTTAAACAAAACTATCCTGTAACTTAGTGTGAGGTTTTAACTGAAAACAACCAAGCTAATTTCTACAAATTAACAGATGTCCATGAGAAACAGTAAGCAACAAAGAAATGCATATGTGAACATCATCAGCATCCAAATGAGTTTATTGTAGGACTCTGTAAAGCACATCTGATCTTGGCTCCAGCCTGTAGTCTACCTTTCAACTTGCAAATGACAGTGTCACCAAACACTGTCCTTCCATCAATCAAGTTGGGTCATGAATATACAAAAGGCAGCAGAGAAGCTGGCTACCTCCTGCAGTTCAACTTGGCCTAATTATCTAGGCCTTTCTTTTGGTTACAGTCTGAAGGGTATACACCCAGTCAGCTGCTGGGCAGCCGGAGGCCTAATCAAGAGAGGTTATGCATACTGACCCTTATATGGACATCCAATGCAAGTTAAATGTGAGCACCAAATGTCATCTTTCTTATTCATCATTATGAAATTTCCCTCCCCTTTCGAAATACCAATCTGCTGCCATTTTCAGACACTCCTCTTACCCCCCTCCAAGCTGTCATTTCACTGTGCTTGCTGCCAGTTGAGTGAATTAGCATTCTAACTGACGTGCTGCTCTTCTCAGACAAATCCTTGAGCTGCGTTAACTAATGACTTCTCTCCAGAAAAAGGAACTGATAGTCAACCATTGATAAAAGAGAGTCCATTTCCACAAATCACAAACAATTTGCCATAACGGTGGCAAAATCAGTAAAGAGTTACTATGGTTGTCCACTTTCCCTTGTGTCTTTCTCTCATTCCAATACCAAGAAACAACCATCACCACTGAATGGAATACAAAGCTGCTAACTAGTCAGCTGCAGTTCGGTATGATGCCGGACTCGAAGCAAGACAATTTATTAACCAAAGCATTGGTGGGATGGAAAGAAGGTAAACAATGAAAAGCCATTTCCATATCTAGTCAAATTGAGGATGAACCTGATAAGACAACAAACTGCCCCAGTGCCCAGTGCCATTCCCTGCACGTAACAGATGTTCAATAGTTGTTCTCAATGATGTTAACATTGATGATACGGAAGATCAAATATAATGTAGCTAAGGCCACAACTAGGCCTGTGATGTGGAAATGGAAAGACAAGTCTGGATTTTGCAAATGTTATGGAGCATGATATGTAAAAGTGGAAGATGGGAATAAAAGAAAATTCCTCTTTTAAAGCAGGGGAGATACAAAAGATAGAACACATTAGTAAAGAGAAAACTGAGAAAAGTAGCAATTTTATGGGCTATATTTATATATAACTTAACTTCTCTGTTTTAACACATTTATGTAGTTACTTGACATATACACCAAAGAGGTAATGCCATCTGATGTGGCAGAAGATATTACAATGACTTACAGTCTTGCAAGTCCTAGAAAAAGTGCTGGAAAGTCATATCTAGCTGAAATTGTAACCCTAAATACATTTGCCTAAAACAAGTCGGCGGTGAGGTGGGAATCAGAGAAGCCTTACTTTATGAAGAGAAGAGAATCTTTCATGATCAAGTATGGAAGGTTCGATATAACAGCACCCTGATTAGTTTATAAAGTCAATATGCATTCATTCAACAAATGTGTATTAAAACCCTTCTATATGCCAGTCACATAGGAACTGTGTACGAGTCTCTGAGGGACAGAGAAATGTGTATGACATGACATGTCCTCAAGCTGTTAATAATCTCACTAGAAAGACAGACATGCACATAAAAAGAATAAAATAACACAAATTTAAATATAATGTAGTTACAATATGGACTAGAAATAATATTGTTGTATTCTTTAACATTCTTAAATAACTGCTGTTGTTAAATAATAAAATAATAAGTGGCATATAAATAAAAGGCAAGTGAGTGATACAAAAAGTAAGTTCTCTGATTCAGATAATAGAGGTATCCTAAAGGAGGTACATAGCATACAGGGTATGGGAAGCTCTGAAAAGTGACCTCCCTTGAAAGTACAGTATGGAAAATGGTATGTGAAGAACATTTTTTGTAATAGAAAAAAAAAACATTTCACCATGAGGCAGAAATTAATCAAGTGTCCTTGAAGAAAGAAAACAGACTGGTCTGACTAGGATGGAAAGTTTTTATAGGGAAGTGGTAGAAGCTAAGCCTTCTCTGAGTCTCTAAACTGGGCTAAGGGTCTTCTAAATATGTTTTTCTTCAAAATCCTATACTTCTCCTTTAAAACACATCAACAAACAAACACACACTTGTTCTAAGTCCATCTTCCCAGCTCTTTTGAACTTACTCTTATTGGGCATAGTGCTTTACCTTATTCGTCTCTCTATCACCAGCATCTAACAGAGTCCCTGAAATATAGTTAGTACACAATAAATAGTGGTTGAATGAATAAAAGAATGAAGGTTCAATTTATAAACAGTCAATTCCGGGCTAAAAAGTTTGAACTTTATCCTACAGGCAATGGGGAATAATTAAAGGTTTGATTAGTATGATATATGCAGTATCATAGGAAGTTCTATTACAGAAGCAATTTGGCAGCAGAATGGCAAGAATACTGAACCAAGAATTAGCACCAAGAGTTCTGGTTGGGAGGTTATTGGAATAATTTAGGCAAAAGATGATGAAGATCCTGAGAAGAAAAAGAAAGAGATAATGTAAGAAATGCTTTTAAGTAGGGCCAACAGGATCTGCCTTCAACTTGAGATATCACATGTACATACTAAATTCAGGCTTGGAATGCCATTAAATCCAGTCCTTCTAGTAAATACTTGACGTTTGCTATTTCTGCCAAGAGGTTCTATCCAGCTTCAGCTTGTATTAAGAGTTCTCATTACCTCCCAAAACATCTCTCTAGTTTTGTTAACAGTGGTATTAGTTAGTCCTTATTCTAGTTCAGCCAAAGTCTGTTTTCTATAGCTCACTAAGTTTAATTCTGCTCACTGTAAACATAAAAAAGCTCCCTTTTTCACTATATAATAACCTTTCATACAGTTGAAGACTATGAACTGATCCCATCTCCACCAAAGTCTTCTTTGATGGACATAAAACATACATCATTTCCCATAAGTCTTTTCTGAGCATCCCATTTTCAAAATCCCTCTTGCAATTTGAGTCCCAAGGGCACAACATAATACTTCCAAATACCTGACAAGCATAGAATACACTAGAATTGTTATTTCCTTTGCTCTTGTTTGGGAAAATATATTTAATTTAATGATCAGAAATAAGCACAGTAAGAATTTAGATTAGAATGGGAATATTACTTTCTATAGATTAGGCCCTGTAGTTCTATTAACAAAAATCAAAATCACCAAATTTTGACAGACATATCACACCACTGTCTCCTTTGAACGTGTATGTGTTGAGGTTCTACAAGATCTGATTTCAATAATCATTTACTGAGTGCCTTTCAAATGCCAAATCTTCTCTTTCAAATCCATCTCTGCACCTGCTCTCTTAAGTGGAATGTCCTTGCCTTCTCTATCTAGGTAGCCCTATTAAGCCTTCAAAAAAATCTTTATTTTCAAAGATGTTCAGTATAACATTATTTATAATACTGAAAAGTTAAAGACAACTGAAATATCCTAGAATATGGAAATGGCTAAGAAAGCAACAATACAGTCACTCAATAAAGTATTATGTAGTCAAAATCATTTATAAAAAACTGCTAACATGGAAAGTGCTTATATTGTAGTATTAATGAGAAAAATCCACAATATTGTAAAAATAAGTGATCTTAATTATAAAACAAAAATATGCAATGAAAAATGAGATTGGGAAGAATGCAAATTGGTTAGTTACTCTTTTGAAGAGCAATTTAGCAGTATCTATTATAAATGTGTACACTCTAGAACCTAGGAGCTTCATGTATCCCAGAGAAACTCTAACGCATGGGCCAGAGAGATACATACGGGTCTTAGTCGTAGCCAAAAGCAGAAGTGT
This sequence comes from Diceros bicornis minor, assembly GCF_020826845.1. Classification (NCBI taxonomy): domain Eukaryota; kingdom Metazoa; phylum Chordata; class Mammalia; order Perissodactyla; family Rhinocerotidae; genus Diceros; species Diceros bicornis. The sequence continues at coordinate 34,139,081 of NC_080767.1, read as the reverse complement.
CCTGTTACTCACTTTGAAAAATCAGCATTCGTCTATATTACTTCACGACTGTGTCGTATTCAACCGAATGAATGTAACCAAATGAATGTAAAATAACTTATGTATTCATTAAGCAATTGAATTTTCACCTCTTATTCTATTATAAACAAAGCTGCTATGGACATTCAAATACGTGTCTCTAAATATACATGTGTAAGCTTTTCTCTAGGATATAGACCTACGAGTGGAGCCGCTAGTTTATAGTGTATGCCAATCTTCAACTTTACTAGATATTGCCAAATTATTTTCCAGTGTTGTACCAATTTATATTCCCACTAACAATACATGAGAGTTCTAGTTGCTCCACATTCTCGCCAACACTCAGAAGTTTAAATTAATTGAAATTCATTTTATGCATTCTGTCTTGGTGAATGTTCCATACATACTTGAAAAGAATGCATATTCTGCTGTTACGGGTGAGGGAAACGTCAGGTCAAATAGGTTGATAGTGTTCAAGTCTTCAGTATCCTTATTGATGTTTCTAACGATAACCCAATATTGCATTAATGACCTAAGCTGAACCTGGTCTTGACATATTATATGTCTATGCACTGCTGGACTTAGTCTGGGAACATTTTGTTTAGAATTTTTCCGTTTATTAATGAATGAGACTAGCCTGTCATTTTCCTTTCTTGTTTTAATATCACAGTTATATTAGGATTATATAATTAGTTGAAAAGTATACTTCTATTTGCAACACTGTATAATTTGTATAAGAATGAAAATATCCCTTCCTTGAATGTTTAGAACTCAGCTGCAAAACTCTCCAATCCTAATGTTTTCTTTGCGGCAAAATTTAAACTACTGGCTTAACTTACTTAAGGGTTATAAGACCATGTACATTTTCTACATTGTGAGTAATGTTTGGTAATTTGCATATTTCTACTGATAATCCATTTCACCTAAGGTGTTAAATGTACTGACAAAAAGTTCATGGGGCTGGCCCGGTGACATAGTGGTTAAGGTCAGTGTGCTCTGCTTCGGCGGCCTGGGTTCAAGGGTTCGGATCCTGGGTGCAGACCTACATCACTCATCAAGCCATGCTGTGGTGGCAACCCACATATAAAAAATAGAGGAAGATGGGCACAGATGTTAGTTCAGGGCCACTCTTCCTCAGGCAAAAAAGAGGAAGATTGGCAATAAGTGCTAACTCAGGGCCAATCTTCCTCATCAAAAAAATAAAACATAAAAAAATGTTCATAATATCTTCTTTTCTTTTTAATCTCTGCTGCATGATTTATCTTGTTTTTCAAATCCAGTATTATTTATTTGTGCTTCTTCCCTCTTTTATTTCTTTTAATTTTTTTTTTTTCGATAAATCTTTGCCAGAAGTTTGTCAGTTTTATTAATTTTCAAAGAACAACCTTTGGCTTTGTTGATGCTTTCTATCATATCTTTGTTTTCTATTCATTAACTCCTCTTCAAATTTTTATTATTCCTTTTTTCTATTTTCTTTGGATTTATGCAGCTGTTCTTTTAAGCTCTTAAACTGAATTTTAGCTAATTAATTTTAGATCTTTTCCATTTTATAATGTTAAGCATTTAAAGCTAAAAATTTAATATAAAGCTTTAGTTATATCCCATAAGTTTTGTTATAAGTACTTTAATCATTTCAAATCAGTTAAAAATATGCTACAATTTCCCTTACAATTTCTTCTTTGACTTAAGAATGATTTAGAAATATTTTTAAATGTCCAAATATTGTTTGAGTTATTTTAAGTTCTCGTTTGTTGATTTCTAACCATTGTTTTGTCATAACAGAATACGGTACTTGTGATGCTGATTCTTTTCAATTGTTGAAGCTTGATTCATGGTTAAGTTTTCTAAAAGGTTCCTATGTATGCTTGAAAAGAATGTGTATTCTGCAGTTGCCGGTGATATATTTTATACATATCCACTGAGTCAAGTTTTTTTACTGTATTATTAAACTTTTCTATATATTTACAGAATTCTTTTGCCTGTTCTATCTTTACCCAATAGGGATATGTTAAAATTTCCCAGAATGATTGTAAATTCATTTCTCCTTAAAGTTCTAGCAATTTTTCCTTTATATTTTGAAGCTATGTTATTAGGTGTATACAATTTTAGAATTGTTACAATTTTCCTAGCAAGTTGAATCATTTATCCATATATAATGACCCTCTTTATCTCTAGAAATGCTTTTTCAAGTTTATTTTGTTTGTTATCATATAGCTATTCCAGCTTTCCTTCTGTTAATAGTTGCTTGGTATATCTTTTTCCATTGTTTTACCTTCAGCCTTTCTGTGTCCTTTTGTATTAGGTGTGTCTCTTATAAATAAGTAGGTTGTCAGTTTTTTGCTTGTTTGATACTTGTTTGTTTAGTACTCTTGACAATCTTTGTCTTTTATCTTTACTATTTTTATCTTTTAATCTTTAATCTTTCAAGTCTTTTTACATGTATTATAAGATATATTTGGAATTATGTCTCTCAACTCATGTTATGATTTCTATTTGTCCTACTTCTGTTTCTTCTATATTTCTCTTTTCTTGCCTTCTTTTGGATTGAATGAATTGTATTTTTTTCTGCTCCTTCCATTTCATTTTTCTTCCTTTACAAGTCAAAGCTATACAATCTACTTCAAGTTGAAGCCCACTAATATCAATTTCAGGCACCATTTTAAATTTTAAGGTATATACACAGAAAAATGCATTTTTACACACACACGGACACATTTATAGAGAAAGACATACAGGTAAATGAATAATTATACAGCAACATCCATGTAACCACCACCTAGGTCAAGAAATATAACTTGGCCACCTTCCCAGAAGCAACCCTGTCCACCATACCAATCTCAACTCCGTCCTCAGCCTCTAGAGCAGCTCTGACAGAAATGTAATGAGAGCCACATATGTAATCTTTAATTTTCTAGTAGCCACAGTTTTTAAAAGTAAAAACAAACAAAACAGGTGAAATTAATTTCAATATTTTATTTAACCTAATATATCTAAAATATTATCATTGCAACATGTAATCAATTTAAAATTTTATTGAGACATTATATATATTTTATAGTACTAAGTGTTGGAAATTTGAGATATATCTTACACTTACAGCATATCTCAATACAGCGTAGTCAACATTTCCAGTACTCCATCAGACACGTGAGGCCAGTGGCTACCTTATTGAAGCTCTGTTCTAGAGGTAATCACTATCCTGACTTTTGCGATAAAGGTGTTCCTTACTTGTTTTTTTAGCATTCTTAGTATTTTTTTAAAATAATATCATCTGTGCAGCCCTAACAATATGGTTCCATTTTTTTGAATTTTTATATAAATGGAATCATACTATATGTTTCCTTTTATGTCTTGCTTCTTTTATTCAACATTATGTATGTGATATTCATCTATGTTCTTGAATGAAGCAATAGTTCATTCATAGTCATTGCTGTGTGGTATTCCATCATCAGCATAAACCCCGATTTATTTATCCATTTTATTATTGACATTTGAGATGTTTCCAGTTTTTAGCTATTGTTTACAATAATGCTTTAAACAACCTTGAGGTCTCTGGATACATGCAAGTTTTCAAGACTTTATACCTAGAAGTGGAATTGCTGAGTTGCAGGATATATACACACACTTTCAATTTTACTAAGTAATGACAAAAACTATTTTCCATGCTGATTATGCCAATTTACATATTCACCAGTGAATAAAAGTTCCTGTTGCTCCCCACATCTTCACCAAAACTTGGTATTGTAAGACTTTCTAATTTTTACTAATCTGGGGGTGTATAAACAACATCTCACTGTGGTTTTAATTTGTATTTCCTAGCTTATCAAAATCTTTATCCTTGTCCAAACAATAAAAGGACCTTACGATGCTTTAACTCTGATCACAGCCTCTCAATTTACATTCAATTTAAGCTATCTTGATTTTTTTAATCCCCCCAAATTGGGTATTATTATTTTACATAGTCAATACTTGTTATAATTACCCACAAATTTTTTGCTTTCCTTTCTTACTATTGTTGCTTCTCAGACATTCCTTTTGGAGATTTTTTTCTTCTTCTTAAAATATATCCTTTAGAAATTCCTTTGGTGGAACTCCATTGGTACTGAACACTTTAAGTTTTATGTCTGAAAACACTGTTACTTTGCCCATGTTCCAGATATTTTCAATGGGTAGACAATTCTAGGTTGACAATTCTAGTTATTTGCTCTCAGCACTTTGAAGTTATTTCATTGTCTTTTGGCTTCACTTGCTCCTGTTGAGACGTTAGCTGTGTTTATTCATTGTTCCTTTTTTCTCTGGCAGATTTCAAGATCTTATTTTTTTAATCTCTGGGGATCTGCAGTTTTATCGTGGTATATGTCAGTGAGGCTATCCTTCCATCTACCCCACTTAGAATTCACTGGGCTACCTGAATCTGAATATTTGTATCTCATCAATTCTGACACATTCTTAGCTAAATATCTTTTTGAACATTGCTTCTCCTCCAATCTTCCTATTCTTTACTGCCGGAACTATGGATTGAATGTTTGCTGGGCCTTCTTATTCTATCCTCTTAACCCCTTTTTCATATTTTATATCCCTTCTCTGTGCTGTATTCTGGGTAATTTCTTCATATCTATCTTCTATTTCATTAATTCTCTCCTTAAGACATGTCAAATCTAAGAATTTTGTTTTTCACATCTCTTGTTAATTTTAATGGTGGCTTGTTTTTTTTTTTCAATCTTTAACTTCTTTAAACATAGTTATTTTATTTGCTGTATGTGATCGTACTAATACCTCCAGTCTTTGTGAGCCTGAATTGTGAGCCATGATTATGCTAATTCATAATCATGGTGGCTTTTTTTACTCAGGTATTTCATTTTTTTCTTTTTAAATTGTGAACCCAAGTCCCTCAAAAACTCATCTGTGTGAATTCTGTGACACCCATGTGTAAAATGCTTTCTTGGAGAAAAGATACACATTTTATAGATGCCTAGGAGCACTAATAACTCATTTCAAACCAAATTTCCAGCTTGGAGGCATGCAAGCAAGCAATGTGAATTCCATCCCAAAGTCAACTGAATGTAGGCTGTGGTTAGGAACTCTCAGGCCCCTCCTATCTAGGGCCAAGGGCAAGTTCACCCTCAGAGTACTCTCCTTTTAAGGGTTCTGGCTTTATGTGAAGATCGCTGATTTTGTCTCTTAGGCTGCACGTGGCCCTTTAAAACCTACATTCTAGGTCACCAAGATTGGCAGACACCTCTTCACCCAACAAATGCCAGCTCTTGCATCTGCAGAATCTCTCTGCCTTTCTTTCTAGCCACTATTTTCTTACTTCACTATCAGCTCTGCCATGCTTTGGAAATGAAGTTATTTCCAGCCAGCATTTTAAGTGTTCTATACCAGATGAAGTTTCTCTGTACATTCAATCTACCACATGGCCAGAAATTGAACACAATCTATTTTTTAAATGTAAATGCATGACCTTAGATTTGAAATTTAATAAAATAAATGTAACATCTCTAGTTTTAGTTTCCTTTGTAAAATGGGTATAATAACAGTACCTACCTCATAGAGTTCTTGTGAAAATTAAATTAGAAAATTCATACAAAGTGCTTGGCACAGAGCCTGGGACACAGGAAGCATGTAAAAAATACTGACAATCATTATCATTATTATAGTTGATTTGGGCCCAATATTATAACCTATTAAATTCTGTTTTGTTATTAGAATCTTAGTTTTATTATTGAACATCTATCTCCTCCACCAACATATACCTTGAAAATACATTGCCCATATCTTCTACTTTTCTATCCAAATAATTGATTTAAAAAAAAAACAACTACTTCAGGCAGGACCAAGGACACATCTCGGTGAAAGGTCCTAGAGACATCAATCTAGGATGACAATTCATAACTTGTATGATTGTTAAACTACATTTCTTAAGCTTGCTTTCAAATTCTTTCATGGGTATATTTTTGTGAAATGATCATTGAGGAAAATTATGAGATCTCTATAATGGATGTCACAGGATCTTAGATTTGCCACTATAACTGCTTTGTAATGACATGTAGGTGGTATACCTTGTGTTTACCAAATATAACCATAAAAATCAATTTACCTTTTTATGGATGAATTATTACAGGGAAAAAGCAAGTAAGACAAAAGATTCAGTGGCCTAAATATAAAATTAGCAAATTAAGTATTGAGGTATCATTAGGAAATCACCAAAGTATAGCTTTGGATACTGTCAAGCAGGAATACTGATATTTTCAAGAAAAGTAATTGCTGACATTTCTGAAATTTTTTAAATTCTTAAATAGTTATGCTACATTAAAGCAAAGTTACAAATAACATCTGCCATTTTAGAACAAAGCATGACCCTGTTAACTAGAAACAAGATATAGAAGCTGAAAATGAATATCTGTAAACCTCCTCAGACACACGGCCCTTAACCCATCCTCTAATAAAACAGCCACAATGATTGCTTCTTTGCTCTCCTCTTGCAATCTAGGCAGAGAGATGTCTTTGTTCACCTATTTTAACCTGTTCTATAATGGTACTTCTCTTTCCACTAGAATATAAACTCCACGAGGACAGCAGATACATTCTAAGTTCCTTGAACAGTGATTAAGGCATAGTAAGCACTTGATAAATATTTCAATGAATGAATTTAACTTCCAGTTGAGAATGATGCCATATTTTAAACTAAGTCCCCCAAAAAGGTATAAGATAACTAAAGAGATATTCGTGATTAAAGCAAATGTACAGTACATCACAAAACTGATGGAAAAGGCAACATGGAATATTATGTGGCCCAATAAATATGATGACGTAGAGCTACACCTGCTCATATGGAAAGATGTGCACAATATATTATTCAGTAAAAGATGTCAGCTATACAACAGCGTATTTAACTCATATTGGAAAAATAATACATATATGTAAGTGTTTAGCACTATCTGAAGAGTGGTTATCTCTGAGTAGCGAGAATTTACGTGATTGTTGCTTTTTTTCCTTATATTTTTCAGTGTTGTTTGATTAAACAATAAACAAAGGCTATTTTATAGTCAGAAGAAAGTAAAGCTATTTTATTTAGGGGGAAAAAACCCCCCCAAAACAGGGACAAGCAGGTAAGCAAGTAGGCAGTTAAGGAACACGCACAACACACTATGTCCTGACACATTCCCTAAGCCTGACTTAACTATGATTCACAGAGGTCTTCTCACACCAACCACTTATGGAAATAGACCACCAGCTAATGACAATTTCACATATTCTTCTATAGGTAAAACTAGATAATCTATCTCTTCCAATCCTCAGCCATTTCACAGTACATCTGACTTAATGCGTTAGTGCTCCAGACAGGTGACATCAGCCTCCCATTTATAAGGTGCTTTGGGATCTTTTGAAAAGGGAAATGTTATGCAAAAAAAATCAGATCAGTTCTTCCTTATTACTGAAAGTCCCTTACGGGCTATAGGAATGGAGTCCGTGCTCATTTAGAGAGGCCAGAAACATCCAGATTACCATTTATACACAGTAATAATAATTTTATAAATCATACTAAACAGGAATTATTATGGAAAGAAGCTTATATTTTCCCCTAACTAATGAAGCATTGCAGATAAGGCTACAATCTATAATTTAGGACAAATACAGTTATAAAGATACTAGGGAAATTCCTTAAGAAACACAATTATTTTCTCTTGGATTATTGAATTTCTTTTCACAAAGATTCACGGTTTAGACCTAATGTAAGAGCATATTCAGTATCAGTAACTGCTCCTGACTCACTGTCCAGGAAAGAGGAAACATAACTTCTTCTTATAAAAGGGACTGAAGATGGTAAGTTTCCTTGAGCCATCTGGCCTTAAAGAAAATCACTTTTCCTCACAACGATGAAATCAACCAATCGTAAGGATTTCTCTACCATGAAGAGGCTCCTAAGTCAGAAGGTCTGGGTTCACATCCTGGCGTGGCCACAAGTTTGCCAGCTTGTGTGGATGAATACATAGAAGTACTCAGAACAGCACTAGCACAATAAATGTTAGTATGTATTACTGTCACGCATGTGCAACTGACAAAAATGAAAGACAAAACTAGCTATATGAGCACAGGCAAGTCCTTTAATTTCTCTCAGTTTACCCATTTCTAAACAAGAAGTTTAGATCAAATGATGCCTCATGTCTCTCCTAGCTGTGTGCTCCATAATCTAGGAGATGTCAGACAACCAGACAGTATGCTCTGATAAATGACTCTCAAAATACTTCTCAAAAAGAATGTGTTCTCAGCCAGCCTGACCTAGTGGTTAACGGTCGTCACTCACCACTTTGGTGGCCCAGGGTCACTTTTGCGGAACCACACCACCCATCTGTCATTTGCCATGCTATGGTGGCGGCTCACATAGAAGAACTAGAAGGACTTACAACTAGGGTATACAACCATGCACTGGAGCTTTGGGGAGGGAAAAAAAAAAAAAAAAAGAGGAAGACTAGCAACAGATGTTAGCTCAGGGCGAATCTTTCCCTGCAAAAAAAAAAAAAAAGGGGAGAGAGAAGAAGAAGAAGAAGAAGAGTGTGTTCTAACACTGGTCCCTCAAGATGCTAATAAAATTTTTAAAAAGTGAGGGTGGGGGGGCAAAGTCACATAAGATTAAGAAATGCTACATACTGTTATCATTCTCATTGGGAATCCCAAAGCATATCAGCATTTTAAAGGCTCTGAGAAGTTCTATTAAACTTTGTTTAGTCTAGCATTTCTCAAACTCACTTTGACCATGGATAGTTTATTCTTTCCCCATTATCTTTCAGAACATTTGTTCCATGGAACACTTTTTGGAACACTCTCCACTTGTTTATAAACCACAATCCTCATTTTTATCTGCTTCTTCGCAGGTTCAAATGACAATACCTACTTTGGAACTAAAAAGTTCTTTTTTGTGTGTGTGTGAGGAAGATCAGCCCTGAGCTAACATCCGTGCTAATCCTCCTCTTTTTGCTGAGGAAGACCGGCTCTGAGCTAACATCTATTGCCAATCCTCCTCCTTTTTTTTTACCCCCCCAAAGCCCCAGTAGATAGTTGTATGTCATAGTTGCACATCCTTCTAGTTGCTGTATGTGGGACGCCACCTCAGCATGGCCGGAGAAGCGGTGCGTCGGTGCGCGCCCGGGATCCGAACCTGGGCCGCCAGTAGCGGAGCGCATGCACTTAACCACTAAGCCACGGGGCCGGCCTGGAACTAAAAAGTTCTTACTTGGGGATTATATGATTAGAAAAAATATTTTTTCCAAGAAGTGTGACCAGTAGAAAGAGAAAAGGAAATAACCACCTGGGCAAAGTTAAGTATTAAGAGAACAGAGGAAACTGTATGAGAGAGCCATTGTGATGGCTAATGATGTTGAACATCTTTAAATGTGCTCCCCAGACCATTTTAACAGTCATTTTTCTTTCCTGAAACCTTCCTTCCTAATTTGCCCAGTGCACCAATACATATTTGATTGGCCACCAGACTTTGAAACTATCCAAATTCAATAACAGTAGCAGTACTCTCCTTGGCTACCCAGAATTCTTTAGTTCCTACTGTGCTTGCTAATTGTAATGGTCATTAGTATTGTTCTATGATATGCAGCTCTCCTCTCCCTCCAGGCACATGCTAAGATTGCACTACCTGGTCCCTTGTGGTTGGTTACATGACTATGGCCAAAGATTTGTGAGCAAGAATTATGAACATTTGTTATTTCTGAGCTATAGCTTTTCATTGCTGGTAAGACAATATCTTGAAGTTGCTTTACTTCTGGGAGGACAATTGGCAATGTTTGAAAGACAGTGGTTGCACTGTTAGCCTGGGTTCACATGTGACTACAAGGAGCAGAGCCACTATGAAATAATAAGAAATATATATATTGGTCTCTGCCCCCAGTTTCTGGCATAGAGCTCCAGAAAACCCTTGTAATTTCCTAAGTGACAAGACCATTAGGAGCATCTCTTGCTCTAATATTTGGTCTTTGACTCCAGTCCCTGACACAAGGCTCCCGAACCCTTGTAAATTCCTAAATGATAAGAGTACTAGAAGTATATTTTGTTCTAATCAGGTGACTTAGTGGGCTCCTGGATGGCTCCTGGACGGGTGCTGGTCACCAGAAAGACTAAGCCATGATTAGAAGCTTGGAATTTTCAGCCCCGCTCCCCACTTCTCCAGAGAGGGGAGAGGGGCTGGAAGTGGAGTTAATGGTTGATCCCATGTATGTGATGAAGCATCCATAAAAATCCCAAAAGTATGGGGTTCAGAGAGCTTCCAGGTTGGTGAACACATCCACACACCAGGGAGGGTGATGTACCCAAACTCCATAGGGACAGAAACTCCTGCACTCGGGAACCTCCCAGACCTCACCCTATGTATCTCTTCATCTGAGTGTTCATCTATATCCTTTATCATGTCCTTCAATAAACTGGTAAACGTAAGTAACATTTTCTAAGTTCTGTGAGCCACTTTAGCAAATTAATTGAACCCCAGAGGGGGTTATGGAAACCTCTGATTTATAGTCGATCGGTCAGAAGCACAGGAGACAACCTGGACTTCAGATATGATTGGCATCTGAAGTAGTGTGGAGCAGTCTTGTGGGACTGACCCCTTAACCTGTGGGATCTGACTGCTATCTCCAGGTAGACAGCGTTAGAATTGAGTTAAATTGTAGGACACCCAGCTGGTGTTGCAGAGAATTGCTTGGCGGGGGGAAAAAACCCCACACATCTGGTGACCAGAAGTGTCAGAAGTGAAGTGTTCTGTGTGAGTAGCAAAAAAAAACACAGGAGGGAAGACTAAGTGGTTTTTCCTAACACAGCCACCCACAGACACACAATGGATGTGGTGTTAGAAATAAACCTTTGTTGTCTTAAAGCTATAAAGATTTGGAGGTTGGATGCTACAGCGGTATAACCTAACTTTGCCTTTCTCAGCTGGGGTTCCACAAGAGAATTAAGCCCCACAGAAAATTATTTGAGTGACTCTCTTTTCAGTTCCCCCTAGGAGAGTACAAAGCTAGTACCATTCCAGCACAGGAACAACAATAGGCCAACCCTAGTTAAGAAGGGCTCACCAAGCTCATCTTTGCTGATATAACACATATTTTCAAGGTCCCCATGCTTATGTTAGGGAACACTGCTAGAGAAAACAGCAGAACTTGGAAAATTGGGCCCACTACAAATGCATGCCATATAACTGTAAATGAGTTACTCAATCCTGCTTAGCAATTCCATTACAAACTTGTTGATTACCCTGTATACTGACCATAACAACACATTCCACAGAGCCTGGGTAATGTGGTATCCTGTGGGTTTTGAAATTACAAAAATACTACTCAAACCTCAGCTCAGCCACTTACTAGCTGTGCGATCTCTGACAGGTCACTTCACTTCACTTCTCTGAGCTTCCATTTTCTCATCTATAAAATGGAAGTATTAATAACTACTTGTTAAGATTATTTTAAGGAGATAAGAGTATGTAAAGCACCAAATATAAGCACAAAGCTCGTGTTAAAGAAACATTAAGTCCTTCTCAAGTTCCCAACCCCACCCATCTGAGGTCTTGCAATAGACATGTACTTCATTACCTTCCCTCTGAAGAATATAACGGCGAAGCAAGCAGATATGGTCCCTACTGTCATGGGCCATGGAATAAAAAAAAAAAAAAAAAAATTTACAAATTGTGGTAAGTCCTATGATGGAAGGAGTTCTAGAATAACAGGAGAGATCTACTTCAGCAAGAGTGGTTAAGAAAGTCTCTCCAAAGAGGTAACATTTAAGCTGAGACTTGGAAGATGAAAAATCATCTAATCATTCTGTCTTATCTTACCACATCTGTAGCCTTGGCCTGTTGCCAACTATCACTTCTCTCTCTACTGCTCTCCATCACCTTCCATGGGCTACTTGACCTCTGCCTGTAAATATACACACAAGCCTTAGACTTCTCAATGGGCAGAAGGGGTGTCACACAACCTCATGTGACTATCATCTCTAGCTACTCATTTTCTATTCATTAAAGATATTTATAATTTTATTTATTTATTTTTTCCCCCCAAAGCCCCAGTAGATAGTTGTATGTCATAGCTGCACATCTTTCTAGTTGCTGTATGTGGGACGCGGCCTCAGCATGGCCGGAGAAGCGGTGCGTTGGTGTGCGCCCGGGATCCGAACCCGGGTCGCCAGTAGCGGAGCGCAGGCACTCAACCGCTAAGCCACGGGGCCGGCCCCTAAAGATATTTAAAAGAATGGCCAAAGTCTTTCAAAAGTAGGGTTCCCAAAATTGGAATATGCATTTACTTTCTAGAAATAACAGTTTTGACTGGAACTTCATTCAAGTATATCGATTTTTTAAAAAGTCATTACTTTCATATCCCCAAAACCCCTTGTTATTTTCAAGAAACCGTTCCTTGTAGCATTATGCTAGCATATATGTATATGATATGCATATGAATAGGCATATAATAGGTGGCAAGTAAGCCTTGAAATTGTAGCTTAAATGATACCATGGATAATCGAGTGGTAAATGGGTAGACCATGCTTTTTATCAAAGGCTTACTGAATGCTTGTAGAGTGCTCATAACTTCATATTTCTTTATTTTATAGAATATAACTGTAATAATTCTTCTTAATATTTCTTCTTTGGGGTGACTCTAATAATTTCCTGAAGTAATTTATGCATGCCCTTTTTAAAGTGGGAGTATTTCTACAGCAAACTCAGGTCAGCTCCACTCCAAATGACTCCACCTTTTTTGAATGAATATGCTTCTTAGGCTCATAATTTAGAATTGCCTATTAATTTGCAAAGAAAAGATTTTGGCAGGTCATAAAATCCCTTAATTTGCTCATAATGTATTAACATACATTTTTGATTGCAAGATCAAAATGCTATGCAGAGAGATACAGAAATTCATCCTAAGCCACTAAAAATAACCTTTATTATTTTACTATACTTCATCATAAACATGTTATAGCTACACTGTAAACATGTTTACGTGTAGCTAGTAGTTTCACATATAAAATTCTCTTCCACCAAGAGTACCATAAATAGGACTGCTTTTAAAGGAATGACAATAAAGATAATATCACATGTTTAGGTAATTTTTAAAGACATGTTTTTGAAATCTGAATGAAGAAAACAACCTTACAATATTTGACAGTGGGGGGTCAGATGTGAGAAAGTGTAATATAAATGTTAAAACTTTTGGAGAAATGATTAAAGAGGAAGAATGGGGCGAGAAGGAATTTTACCTGTATCTCTGAAGAACTTACTCTCTTTATAAATAAAAACTGCCTATAATATTTCCTTCCTACATATACATAAAGTCCTCTGAAACGAAAATCCTTCTCTGAGGAATCTCAGTACCCTTGCACTCTGTCACACATGCTTAATATTAGCAAGTTTTGAATGAAGGTGAATCTGAGGAAGCTAGGTGTATCTTCCTAATTTAAAACTACAATCAACTTTCAAGAAATTAAATTGTATACTCTTTTAAAAATCATGGAACATACTGCATGAAGGAATGAATATTACACTGAAATTGGGCAGGCATACCAACCAAAAGCATTTCCAGATGGCAAAGAATTCACTGAAACAAGAATTACAGAAGTATATTCAAAGCAATATTCTGTCTTTGATAATTTAGAGGCAGCCATGATAACCACTATTTGTACATGACAGTCATATGAAATAATAAACCTTGCTAGCTATAAACATTACCAAATTCTGACACTATTGATTTATTATGTCTAACAGTGACATCAAACCAAACAACTGACAGAAACAATGTTACAGCTTTAAGAGCAGTTTGTCAACGATTAATACTGCCAAACGGGGTTTAGCTTTATGCTGGGACCGCTTGTCTAGCAGTTGTCAATCCAAGCAAAAATTACTACTGCCACACGTCTGCTAACACAGGCCCGAGGCGCCGCTCCGTTAGCCCTCATTACCCCGATCACTGCAAATACAGATGCAAGGCCAGTCCCTATTTAATATGCGTGTTAATTATGCAAATTATTAATTGGGCTGGTGCTTGAGGACTTGTGTTTATGCCCAGATTATAGTCAATAACTGTATCACACAGCATTCTAAGCCTGACCTGTGACAGAAATAAAGCTGTACAGAAAGCAACATTTTTCTCATACTACTCTAGTTCAGAACACTAGCTCTATACAGAGTATTTCACATTGACTCAGAAAGAGGTCTCACATGGGAGACAGAGACACCACAGAATATATCTTTTATTAATATATTTATTTGTTAATATTCCTTGCCTGATATTGTTCATAATTATTTACAACATTAAATTACTTTACCAAGTCCATTGTTTCCATAGCAAAAATGTTGAATGCACTAAGCGTTAAAATATATTTTTACAGTTATTTTTTTCCAATAAGGCTATGGTTTTGGCCCTATTTATATTACACGTCCATAAAAATTGTATGACATGATATTATGTTGTAAATTTTTTTTTATTTAAAAAAAATCATATAGATTTAAACCTCCAAAGATAGAGAGCAAAGCTATAAGGTTTTTCCAATTAAAATTTACAGCAGACAATGTTGTAAATTTTATACAGTTGTAATGCTTGCTGCAGTTGTACTGAAATGGGAACTATTGATCAGCATGATTTCCCAGGATACAAGAAGGGGGAACAAGGTATTGCACAAACAGAAACAAAACTTTCATCTGTAAAGCTTTCTATTAGACTTCACTGCCCTCATTTGGTTCTAGATGCATCTATCTAAACGGGAAAAAAGTCACATTCTCCCCACAGAATTACAATAAAAGCAAAAACAAAAAATACCACACACAGTTAATCAAAAGTAACATTGTGCCCTAGTAAAAGCATAGTTTTGTACACTATCAAGATGATATCTATAATTTGATGAAAGAATAATCATTTGAAGAAATTTTTTAATTTTTTTTAAATTTTTATTTATTTATTTACTTTTTTTCTGAGGAAGATTGGCCCTGAGCTAATATCTGCCAATCCTCCTCCTTTTGCTGAGGAAGACTGGCCCTGAGCTAACATCCATGCCCATCTTCCTCCACTTTATATGGGACGCCGCCACAGCATGGCCTGACAAGCGGTGTGCGCTCAGGATCCCAACCGCTGACCCCGGGCAGCCGCAGCAGAGTGTGTGCACTTAACTGCTTGCGCCACCGGGACAGCCCCAAGAAATTTTTTTAAAAAGTAAAAACTCTTTACCTTGAAAATGAAAGTAAATCAAGATCAGTTAGAATGACACTAGTAAAGCATACACTAACAGGGAGCATTAATAATACATACATAATATTAGAAATACTTTCTATGAATATGTTAAAGTGCTTTATAAACTTTGTAAATGTAAGCTATTAGATTTATAAACTTTTAAGTTATTGGCACAAAGAAACTGAAAAACTTGGTCTGCAAAAATGTATTAATGAAAATATCACAGGCTCAATATGAAATCAGATATATTAAAGTTGTGCCTGCTTGGACTGATTCTCAACTAAAAATGAAACTAAAGTTCTGATTCCATTCTGCCTGGTTTTGTTGCAGAGTCTTGCTGATGACATCTTAAACTTTTCTTGATCTCACAAATAGTATACAATGGTTTTAAGTTATTCAACCAATAAAAGATAGAAGTCATGTGGAGAGAGCTCCACGCAGATAAGCCAGAAAGATAAAATTCAATTGACTTAATTTGACTTAGTCACCCAACGTTTGATACAATCTAGCTCACTGGTAATAAAAATATCTACTATTAACCAAGTACCCACTTTCTCACAGGCTCTTTCCATAACATCCTGACAAACAGATATTACCACATTTTTCATAATGAGAAAACCAAGTCTCAGAAAGTTCAATATCTAGTCCAAAGTCATAACTGTCAGAAATAGCAAAACTGGGAGTGTGGAACCCAAGGCAACATGACACTAAAACACAAGCTCTTTAAACCCAAGCTATCTTCCAATTGTCCTAAATGACAGTGATTCCAATGCCTGTAAGTACAAATGAACATAACTATGTAAATGGGAAAAGAAAGCAATAACATTTTAGTCTCTTTGGAAAATTTGAGACAACTGAATTAGTTAAAGCTATTTGAATAAGATGCACCAAATTCATTCATTCACTGAAAATTATACAGGTGTATTTAGATAACCAGGGGACGGAGAAGTGTTAATTTCTACAATTAATGGCTTTCTCAGTAACAATTTTGAAAATACAATTTGAAAGATAATTCTTTAAGAAGCAGGGGGTGTCCAACAGCTGAAATATTTTAATATTAAAAGTAAATTCATGATTCAAATGGCAGATCTGCCTTGATACAAAGTCCTATCACAGTACTCTGTGTGTTTGTGAGTGTGCGTATGTCTCTCATACAGAAGCCAATTAACGTTCCTTGTTTAAATAAATGCAGTTTTTCATGTTAATGTCCATTTGCTAACTAACATTGAGCATTAAAGTATCTACTCTCTAAAATATGGTCTAAAAACTTTTTATTTGGGTATTATTTTCATACTCATTTTTTAATTGTGATAATTTGTAGGTAATTTAAGAAGCTGATAAGTGATAAGCATTCATTCATAACCATAAAAAAATTATTTCTAAAAAAAGGTACATATAAACTCAAATGATCTCAACTTTTATTGGGGATACTTAGCCCTTTTACCCAGGTGACTATAATTTTTCACCTTCAACTTGACACTGAAATTTCATATTATTAAACTTTGTCCTTGGATAAATTTGAAGATGGCTTTTCCTTTCTTTTCCCACCTAAAATCATCCCAAAGTTTACAGCGTCAGAGGTCCTTTGTGGCATCCAGGGCTGGATGTATTTCAGTGTATTCTAAATAAGTATAGTTTTCTAGCAGATGGCTGACCTTGT
This sequence comes from Diceros bicornis minor, assembly GCF_020826845.1. Taxonomy (NCBI): domain Eukaryota; kingdom Metazoa; phylum Chordata; class Mammalia; order Perissodactyla; family Rhinocerotidae; genus Diceros; species Diceros bicornis. The sequence continues at coordinate 34,122,188 of NC_080767.1, read as the reverse complement.
TTTTGTAAAAATGACTGCACTAAAAATGTGGGTTTTACACTGTTTTGGACCTTGTCCTCTTGGTGAGAGTTTCTACAAAAAGAAAACAGAGTAAGAGTATACTTGGGGAAACGACTGTTATTTTGAGATAAATCAGTAAGACTCTAATTTGTCAACATTATTTATGAGTTAATTTTTACACTTAAAGAAATTCTAAATTCAAGTCAGAAATGTAATTTAAATTCTGAGGTGTGGAAAAAGATGGTGAAGCACAATACCAGCACGGCCAAGGTCAAGGATGTAACCTCTAGGTGGGCCAATAAGTCACACACTATACACACACTGACTCCACAGGACAGTACAGCAAATTGAGAAAAAGGAGAATTTACTTAGGCACTGAAAGATGAGCATATCTTAATAAAATGTTGACAAAAAAACATGAAAAACAAAACAATTTCCTTGCCTTTCACTAAACTAGAGTAGTAAGTATGCACCAAAGGCCTACTAGGTATTACATGTTAATTAACAACAAAAAAAAGTTTGTTATTAGCATTTACAAATTCCTAAGGCAGCACAATCCAATCATGCTGTCACTATCAAATATTGTGTTCACAAGCAGAGAAAAAGTTTCAGAGAAATAACTGGAAAGGGAATATTCTCACCAAGTTATAACAACATGAATGTAACATTTCCAGCAAAAAAATTAGATTTTTGTTTTATTTTCAATTATAAAATGTTTCATAACAGCGTAAAAACAATGTGATAAACTGACCCAAAACAACATCCACCTTCAGTGCTTCCAAAGACTGCACATTATGCAATAGTTTACTCAAAGACTGAACCAACCTCTTCTTGATGTGCAACAGTACTAAAAAAGTACACATTCAGAGTGTTTAGAAACTGGAATCTCACTGCACACTACAGTGCTTATTCCAAATTGAGTCAATGATTCTGAAAGCCAAACTGCCCACCTTTAGTACTGATCAGTTACAACACGGAGAATGTTATAATTTAGATAACCTCCCATATTAACAGCTTGAATTAAAACAGGTAGTAAGAGGCAACGTTCTATTATAAAAGGGATAAAAGAAATAGACAATGGATGGGATCTAATAATGGGAAAAGATAACAAAGACCTAGGATTCTAGCATCTGGCACTAAATGAACTTTTTTGTAAACTGGATGGCGGTTTCCAAAACTGCTCCAAGCATCATTCCTTTGCCAAGGCAGTAAACAGCTTTTATCAGCAATAATGATGGCATAATCCCAGCTAAAAAGGAAAGTAACATATGGCAGCAGCCCTCCAAATACCATCCCGACAAAGTAGGGGGCATTTTTATTACAGCGTCCACTTGCAGAAAATCTGCCAGGCATCTTTCTCTTTTTGTCTTCTCTTTTTATTTATTTGTTTTTAAACAGGTTATCATCTGTAAACTGAACACCACATTTGGGAATTTTAAACTAATGATTTCTTTTTCTTAAACTCACTCACATACTTACACAAAGAAACAGCCACATCTAATGATAGCTAATAAAATAAAATGGAGCTGCCTATTCAAAAAAAAAATCAAAAATTTTTTGAAATCTGTAAACTTATAAACAAATGCTTTTAATTTACAATATTGATATCTAGCATAATGACTTATACACAGCGAACATCCAAGAAATAATTGATTTCAGAGTATAACAAGTGTCCTCAAGAAATTCAGGTGCAAAAATAATGCAGACACAAAATATTACTTGGTATAAAGCTGATAAATAATGAACTAAAGTAAACTGCAAAGAAACATGATCTATAAATGATCTTAATCTCATTTGATATGTGTTAAAATGTCAGACTTCACAATATATAGCTCTGATCAAAACAATCACAGTGAAGTATTTTTTAGCTCAACATACTGTTTATCAATAAAATGTAAAGGAGGATGCTTCTATAAAATATCTTCTAATGGTCTGTGGGTGGACTAATGAATCATAAATCCTATCTTGGTTTTCAATGACGAACTTTCTATTTTCATTGACAAGTCAATGGCTGTCTTTTTTACCTAGGCTCTTGATCTTTCCTAATACCTTGGAAATAAAATCTGAGAATGAGGAAGACATAATTTTGATTCAGATTTTAATGTTATAAAGAACAGACTTGGAAAATTAGTTTACTAATTAACACAGTAATTATTGTGGCCTACACATTTAACATCTTATTATACACTTAGCCAAATGCAAACCTTTGTTTACTTCAGGCAAATTTATTAGCCGATAGAGGAATCAATGAAAAAGTAAAAGAATGTTAATATTTTTGACATCTCTACCTATAAATATTTTTTCAGGCTGAAAAATGTATCTAATAGCACCAGTCAGTGATGTGCACTACAGTTTACCACAGTGTCTATATTTCTGTTGTCAGTTTTACAGTATCTCCCTTCATTAAACCTATCAAGTTTTCCTTTTGATCATGCAACCAAGGCCAGAAGACAGATATCTTCCTGGAACAGAGCAGTCTGCCAAGTCTTTCACAAGACCAGCTTAACCTCCCTATTGATTTTTTCAACACTGCAGCCATTCATTGTTTGTGACATTTGGCTGTCGGCTCTTTAACACCCTTCAACCAAATCAATTTCATATTTTTGTCAATGCTCTGCAAGAGGATGAGTAAAAATAGGAAGAGACTTAGCATGATTTAAAATGTTGATTTTCTCAGTTTTATCTTGTTTTTATAAGGCTTATAAACTTAATTCATGTGCTTACTTATACTTCTGTGAAAAACAAGAGGATAAGCATTGTAAATTATAATTTTTCAGTACTGACCTTATTCTTATTGAATCTTTAAAAATTTCTAATTTTCTTAATGTAAATGAATTCTTATACAATCACATAGGACTTGACCTAACCACTACTACATAAAAACAATAATGTTTTCTGTGGTTTGGATATTTTAAAAATATGTAAAAAACACTATAAGAGGCAATATACACAACATCAGCCTTACTGTGTTTTCAAAGGCAAACCATGTCAAAACAGCACAATTCAGCATTTTGCTCAAGCTCTGACCTTCCAGTGTACCTTGATACTAAATGCCATGGACTACCTTCAGGCTGCCAAAGCAAAAACTCCTTTTGACATCAGCTGGAACAACATGTGAAAATCAGAGACACATATGTCCCAAATCATGCCAAAACTCCCATCATTCAGAAAATTCGGCAGACTCTCATGGACGTAGATGGAGTAAGAACAAAACTCAAAAGAACTAAGCGTTTTCACTTTATTTCTGTTAGTAAATTTTAAGCTACAATTTTATATTAACTACTACCAGGTTGCCTGCTTTTAGTGTTAATTATCAAAAGAAATAGAGACTGAAAATCTTGAAATCAAAGTTAGTGATTCATTTAAATATATATTTAAAAACTAAAAAAAAAAAGAGCTAATGACTTGAAAAGTCTGATGATTCCTTTGGAACCATTATACATCATCACAAAACGCATATAATATGTAATTCTTCTAAATATACTGTAACTTAATACACCTATAGTTTGCTGGCATATTAAGAGATGTTCCAAAAACATCCAAACTGCAGTGTAAGTAAAAATAAAAAAGTTGCAAAGCCGATTTTAAGTGTAAGCATTTATCTAACACATCTAAACCATTAAAAACACAAATTAATAATCTGACAATTCAAAGAGGGTTGATGGAGCCTTTTGGAAATACAGTGCATATATGTACTTAGGGTGTTGCCAAAATATAAATAATTATATTTCATCAAATCTAAGACACTATCAATTGTAAGACTAATCACGAGTTTATGTGCTATTGTTAAGAAAAAATATTCTGCCAATTACACCGTGACATAACATTGATTCTTAGAGGCATCCTAATTCTAAAAATATTAAAATGAGGGGAGGAAATGAACACCTTAGAATCAATGAAATATGGTAATGATGAACTAGAATGACATCTACTATGGGTTCTTAATGTGTGCCATTTTAAAATATGCACATTAAATGCTGTGACATAGCACTTCAAGTCGCTTTGGAACATTAACATGACCTTTTGCCTCACAAACTGACTCGCATGTTATCCTTTGACTCCTTACGGATATGCTGCTGTATAAAGTACAGCATAATGAATAAAGCACACATGCAGAAACCATATCATATTTGCCATATTTGCAAATACATCAATCTGAGAAATTCAGCTTAACAACTAAGAATCTATGGAACATTCTCCACAGCAATGCTTATGGAAGAAACACTTTGGAATTAGAAAGACTTATGTTTGAATAAGGGTCTGCCACTCATTAGTTATGTGATCCTAGGCAAGCTGCTTAACATCTCTGAGACACAGTCTTTTCATCGATGAAAATATAAATAATACCCGCCTCTCACAGGTACTGTGAGAGTTAAATGAGAGAAGGTATGTCAAAATTTTTAATAGAGTACCTGGCACTTTGTAAATGTTCAATAAATGTTTCTTTCCTTTCTTCCCAGTACCAAGTTATTGCAAAACCTGCATTAAAACCATACAAAAGCTAATAAATAGTTGACTCCAGATCAATCTGATATACATATTTAAGATGTTGTTGATGTTGCTTGGAAATCATTATACATTATCACAGAATGCATATGGCAGCCAATTACATATGATTAGATTCACAAGAATATGAAGTTCCATAACGGCAGGAATTTGTCTGTTTTGTTCACTGCTGCACCTCAATCATCTTGAACAATGCCTAGCACTTATTAGGCACTCAGTAAATGTTTTTGAATGAATTAAGATTTCAAAGAACTTAATTTCCAATACCATGCTGAATTTTAACGTGGTAGCAACTCAATGAAGACAATGCAGTAAGACTATTTTCTTCCACTTCTTCCATCCTAAAAATTACTGAGTATAACAATGTTAATCTCAGCAGTAATTCAATAGCAACATTCTAACTAATTTTATAACTGTTTATTAAGCATCTACCATCAGAACATCACAGTGCTAGGTATTGAGGAAAAAACCTAAGCAGTATAAGACTAAGTGTTGTCTTCATGGGAAGACAAAATAATAACATGCATGAAACTAGATGTGATCAAGTTTCAAAATGAACTATATAGACAATAATTTTTCCCCTGGAGAACTAAAAGCTAAAGTAATTTAGAACAAGAAAAAAAAACCCAAAATGTGTAAGATTGCTGGAATCAAGAGATCATGTATGTAATGAGGTGATTTTAGGTGAGTGACGTGCTAATCCAGGGGGACTGATCATTGTTCATGAGACAGTGTGGAATATTCAAAACACTCTACCCTATGTGAAGTCCACAGATTTCAAACTAGAGATTATTAGCTCTCTAAAGCAAAGGCGGAAATATTTCACTCAAGGTCAGTTACGCAGGATAAAAGAGCATCAATGAACTAGACATGGACAATCAACACATTAGGTCTAGCAATGACTCTACCCTAGCACCTGTTCAATTCAACATATTTACTGATGCTGCTCTGTGCCAGGCCCTGTGTGAAGCATCTGGGTTGTACAAAGATAATAAGAAACACACCTATCACAAAAAGCTATTAGAGGAGATAGCACTTAATTTAGATTACAGTGATCTATTTGTGCCTCTGCAATTACAACCATTCTACATGTTCATGGATTGAAAGATGGGACAAGATAGTCTACTAGAGAAGATCCCGTCCCTAGACTGTGTTTCGCTCATTTGAACAAATGGTGAGAAAAAAAAGTTACTGTAAAACAAATATATGATCTTTGCGGAAAAGTTGAAAATTACAGAAAAGTATAAAGAAGAAAATATAAAGAATCACCTCCACTACTGAGAGGTAACCATTATATAATGTAAATATTTGGTCTTTGTTCTTTCAGTATTTTTTTCCCTATCGAAAGAACTTGGGGAAAAAATCTAAGAACATGATATACTACTATTTCATAAACGGCTTTATAAATTTAATATATTGAACATTTTCCATACCATTAGGTATTCTTCTAAAACATAATTTAAAATAATTATATGGAATTCTACCACATGACTATAGCATAACTTAACCACATCACCTATTGTTGGGTTTTTAACTGTCTACAATTTTGTCTTATTAGGAATAATGCTACAAACTAGACCACTGAGAAATTAGATAGTAGATATAGGGAAGTTTCTCCTCATACATGATTCCAACTAATAAATGAAAAGGGAATAACAGAATTAGAGTATCTCAATTTTGCCATCCCAAATAAACTAATAGATGTAGGCATCAATAACCACTAACATCACAAAAAAAGAAAGAAAAGCAAACATTATGTGCCACCTGGAATAAGAACATAACTCAATCTATGAACCAATCCTGGAGGGGAAAAAAGAAAAATTAAACCAGAATCTGATTAAGCCTATAGATCCAATTGTCAACTTGCAGGAAATACAAAGAACAGAGGAACATGTTAAACTATACCACGGGGATACAATCAGCAAAAGCCAGACTGGGAAATTACAGGACTAACAATCTTGTTTTTTTAACAAAAAAGTATAAGAAAAAAAAAAGAAATGGAAAAGCAGCTTTAAATTTAAAAAGACTTAAAAGATAAAGTATCGATTAATTGCAATGGGTAGACTTTTTATGCATCCTGATTCAAACAAGACATTTGGATAAATGATATTTAAAAATTATTGTTAATACTGTTAATATTTTGGTATGATACAGTAATACATTATGGTTTTTTTTGAGTCCTGATTTCTTAGAGGTACATACTGAAATATTTACAAGTAAAATAATATGTCTTGGACTTAACTTCAAAAAACATGTGAGGGAGAAAGCTAATGGAGGTGACAATATGGCAGGACTGGCCATGAGTTGGTCAAGTTTGGTGTCTGGTGTTCTACTGTTCTATGTTCTGTAGTATGGCTCAAAATTCACCCTGACAGAAATCTGAGAAAGAGAGAGAGAAAGACGGTGGGAGGGAAAGAGAGAGAGAAGGAAGGAGGAAGGATGTTGCTATGGTGACCATCTTTGTATGTATATCTTTATGTATGTCTCTGACTATTTCCTTAGTATTAATTCCTAAAAGTAATATATTTGAGAATAAATCTTTTTAAGGCTTTCGAAATATTTTTCTAAAGTGACCTGAAAATTTGTGCCAGTCTACACTCCCACAAAGCAGTGTGTATAGTATTGTGCATTTCCCTATACATTCACCAACATAAATACGTCCTATGTGAATAAACTGAACAAGCATGATTTGGCAATGTCTAGTTTGAATGTGGACATAAGCAGTAACATTTATCCCACAATCCTATACACTACATGATACTATTGAGTATTTATAAGTGTTTCTGTGCCATATATATAATCACTTCTAGATGATGCGAAAATAATGAAAATTAAAGAAATCATGGGTAGACGATTCATCTTTTTTGTTTGGATCCTCATCCTCCTTCCTCAAATGACATCTTCAACCCACATAAATCTTCTTGAAATGTAATCAAGAGAAATTAATATTTACTTTTCTTTACAACTTTACAGAATCTATTAGAAAAAAATTAATTCAGTGAATCAGTTTCATTTTACAGTCAAGGCCTATGGCATGAACGCAACAATACAACAAAATATTGTTTATTACACTTTTTTTTTAATTAGTCAAACA